>NC_054380.1:121477818-121777818 GCF_017654675.1 Xenopus laevis | reverse complement strand
TAGCTTCATCTTATCAGTTTGCCAAGTCTAAGCTGGTGAAGGAACCTCTTGCAAAAGAGGTAACAATTCTGTAAAATTCACACTTTAGTGAATTTGCAGCCTAACAATCATTCGCCTGAGCAAAAATTTGCCTTGCAATAGGCTGCGAAACTGAGCTAGCGACTGTCTCTTTCTCTAGCAAATTGTCCTCTGCGCCTGTTAGTAAATTGCCGATGTCTCTGCGGAAGGGATTTCTGGTAAATTTTTCGGTCGTGCCGGCCACTTCACCCAATCTGCCTTTAAATGTTGAACTGTAAACAGAGATTTACAAAAGATATTAGCACCTACTGTGTTACACGTTTCTACCTCTTTGGTATAGAGCAGTCTCCTGGGTGAGTCTAGTAGCTCTCTTTTCAGCTAAAAACAGTCAAACTGAATTTGATATATTAATATAGATGAGCATTAATTATGTGTAGATGATCTTTCAAATATACTGTATTTGAACCAATAAATGCAGTAACAAACAAAACATGTATTTTGAAATAAAGGTTGTTTAATAGGACGACTGTGAAAATGCTCTTTATTTTGGAAATATATAAACTGTTTTATCGTTAAATATCCTGGTAAACTGTGAAGAGCTGCAGGATATCTTTGTTTTCTGCAAATGTTTAGATCTGAGCGAATTCGGATAGATTTTAGTTACGTTTTTCCCCACAGTGAGACATCTATAAATAAGATATGGTATCAGAGAATAATGTCTAAGCTTCTACAGTTTTAATTCCCCCCAAAATACAAAAAAGAATTCATGTTCATCAGTGTCTGCAAAAAATGTATTATTCCCCAAGAGCCTTGTGTCATTAATTCAGACAAACTATTGAGAGTCTTTAGAGCTGATATCACAACAAGCCTTTTAATAAATAAACTGAAGCCACTGTGTGAGCCTTTAAGATTCTGGCAGGCAACCAACAAATCCAAAACTTTGTGTATTGAAATGATACAGGCTCATAATAATGAAATGATATAGGCTCATATAAGCTGAACTGATCACTTGGTACAAAGTAAACAATCATATGGCCCACTTGCTGTAGATGACTTGCAACTCTCCATTTTCAAAGTGTAATTTCAACTAACTAGGGCCAATTTAATAAATGACAAAATGAGCATTTGCCCAGGGGCCTGACGGGGCAAGGGGTCCCAACACCAGCTATTTCAGCTATCATTAAATCTAAATGAGTCATCCCTCTGAGATGGACCAATCAGTTTAAACATTGCTTTTAAAGGGGGGAAGGGGGGTTTGGAAATTACATGAGGGAAAGGGCACATTGCCTTAATTCACTTGGGGCCCAAAGGCCAGTTTAATTTAATACATTCTTAGTCCTAGAAATGCAGCTTATAATATTTCTCCTATAGTTTATGTTGAAGAAAGAAATTGTCTTTACACTAGTCCCAGTTGGCTCAAGATGAAATTGAAGAAACCTCCAGGCTTTTACTAATGGTAGGGCTGCCATTTGGATTACCAGGTGCCAGGTATAGCTCTGCAGTGCCCTCGCTCTCCTAAACATTTTGACCCAAACGTTTTGGTTTTTCTTATGGGTGTTTGGGTTGGTCACAACTGCTTGTTTGAGTTTTAGCCTTGTGAAACCCAAACAATAATCTGGCCAATAACCACCTCTGAAGTCAAAACCCTGACCCCCCACGAAGCACAGACATTCCACCAAATATCATAACCCACCCTCATATGTCACTGCTCCACCCTCGATACCAACATGCTGCCCCCTTATTCGGTTTTTGCGGAAGACAGAGGTGGCAACCCTACCAAAGACTACTCTGTATGGTATACTTTTTATATAAAATGTAATTCTTGAATTGAGCAACAATTCAGTAGTACGTGAGCCGGAAATTACCAAAAGGATATCTCCACAACCACAAGGGTACACCAAACCAAAAAATATTTACAAAAGGGATTTATGCTCTTTGAACCGACTAGATCCTAATCAGATATTTGCATCAACATGCATGTAAATACAATTACAATGTATATTAGCAACCGTGCCACTGAATCACAATATATATAAAAACACTTAAAAACCAAATGGTCCTGTTCAGTACGAAAATGGGCCCTTTCTTTGTCAATTCTAACACTCTATAGAGCTTAATTAAAGTGATACTTAATGCATATCAACATATACAATAGTGCAGTAAAAGGAATAAAAAAATGTTAAATCAACAGGAGTAGTGTCAAAATTCCAACACATATGTCCATATGTCCAGACTGCAGTTCATGTCCAGTATTAACTGAGTTTTAGAAATAAGTTATAATGATTTGCAAAGTCATGAACTTTCATAAATGCAATGGTCCTCTGCAATTATCCGGTTTCCTGATAGAGAGAAAATCAGGTGTGCCGAGCTAGAATGGACAAGATATATGTGGCGAATGAAGAATGCTTTTATAGCAGCGCTAAATCTTGGAGGTGGTTTATAGAAATGAAAGCACTATTAACAGCGTGCTGTGTTCCCTGAACACTTATTCCACCATGCGGTATTTAGTGGACACGGCAACTGTTGTCCATTGTATCAACACATAGGGGCAGATTTATCATGGGTCAAAAGTAAGTAAAAATTAAGTAAAGTAAGTAAAATTCTTCGAATTCGAATATCAAATTCGAACGATTTTAGTGCAAAAGGTTCGATCGGACAATCGAATAAAAATCGTTCGATCGCACAATCGAATAAAAATCGTTCGATCAAACGATGGAATCCTTCTAATCAAACGATTCGAACAATTTTAAGCGATCGATCGCATGATTTTTATTCAATCATAAAAAGTGCCCAAGACCTACCTACAATGTCCCCATAGGCTAACATGCAACTCGGTAGCTTTTATTTGGCGAAGTATTGAGTCGAAGGATTTTTTAAAGAGACAGTACTTCAATTATCGAATGGTCAAACGATTTTTACTTCGAATCGTTTGAATCATTCGAATGGATCGAATTTGACCATTTCGATGGTCAAAGTACCCAAAAAAATACTTCGAAAATCGAATATTTTTGCATTTGAGCTATTCACTTGAGCTTAGTAAATCTGCCCCATAGTGTAATTGTATCCCTCTATATGTACGCCAAGTTAAATAACATGAGTGGCATCTTCATGGGATTAATAAGTTGGATACTTAGCTACATTGCTGTTCCGCTCTGGAGTTCATATTCGGGTAATGGAATCATGTTGTCGGGTACATAGCACTGCTCTATCTGGCCTCGTTGTATGCGGCCACAGTCGCCGTATTTACTCAGCCTTAATCCATCCGGCACCAACGAAGAGGAGGCCCCTATTTCCACTCACAGCACCTTGCCTCGCAGCTGTTTTGCTGCAGCTTTGTCAAGAGATACTTTTTATATAATTATATCTACAATAATTTTTTTGCCTGGACATTGTCAAGATTGCAATATTGTGTAGGAACCGAATTTCTGTTGACACCAATCCTTGAGCTCACAATAGGACACTTTAGCATTAGGACCAGTGAAAGGCAGACAGGGGCAATTTGGCTGCCACTGTTGTTCCACGTGTGCCATTAGCCTAAAACTGGACACATATGAATAGTATTGTACTGTATAATGATTGGTAAATGTACAGTATTTCATCTGCTGATGCACCACACCAATTCAATTCATGGTGCATTGGCAAATAGGGAGTGGAGAGAAGCTGGTGCTCCTCTTCCCTTCCTGTTGATTATTAATAGTTTGCCGCCTTTTTTTTTAACCAATGTGTCCTTTAGATAACAATTAAATGTAATTACTGATCACACTTCCCCACCAATGTTTTATTTAGACACACAATCAGAAGAATTATTTGGGTAGGAATAAGATTTACTGCCTCTCTTGCTACAGAAACCAAAATCAATTTGAGCGTTTTGTTATGCAATATTCAGTTCTGCTACAAGATAAACACCACTAGAGAAAAAGCGTGAATAATTGAATTCAGATATAAAAAATGAAAAACAATAACCTTTGTTTTTTTTCCATCTGAATTTAACTGAATAATGTACATTTCAAAGTCCTCCTGTGAAATATGTCACTTAAATAACATTTCTTCTTTTCCTGATCATGTAAACTCTTTAATGGTTAATGTTTTATTCTGCCAAGTGGATCAAGGCCTATGTCTCAGCAAGTATTTAATTATTCTTAGCAATTTTGAATCAGTGAAGTTGGCAATACTGTACATATCATCTTGCATGTCTCCTCTTTAAAGGAACAGTAACACCAAAAAATGAAAGTGTTTTAAAGTGATGAAAATATCATGTAGTGTTGCCCTGCACTGGTAAAACTGATCTGTTTGCTTCAGAAACACTACTATAGTTCATATAAACAAGCTGCTGTGTAGCAATGGCGGAAATTGAAAAACGGCTATATGGCACAGGTTAACTAATGGATAACAGATAACACCTTTAGACAGACAGAGCTTATCTGCTATCTGCTGTGTAACATGAGCCTTTTCTCCTTTGAATGGCTGCCCCCATTGCTACACAGCAGCTTATTTATATAAACAATAGTAGTGTTTCTGAAGCAAACACATCAGTTTTACCAGTGCAGGGCAACACTGTATTATATTTTCATTACTTTAAAACACTTTTATTTTTTGACGTTACTATTCCTTTAACTTAAGCCTTAGGATTGCCACCTTCATTTTTCTTTTCCCTGGAAACACAATTCCATTAAAATTAAAACGTAAAATTTAAACACTTTTGTTTAAATGTAATAATCTTCGTTTATGGAGTTCTATCATGCTTGTTTGAACAACATCCTTTATTCTAGCAATTGTATGTCAGAGGGCATTGCATATGATTTGGGTGTTATATTATACTACATACCCGGGGTAGGACAAATCAGTCCTACTTCATGGGTCACTGGATTTAAAGGAGATCTAAACTACCTAATGTAACAACATTCTTGTCCATATTACTATTTCCAGAGAATTATTTTCATATAAGACATATGCCATGGGCTACATCTATATTTTTACCAAAATGCAAAACAAAAAATCAATGTTTTATATTTCTATTGAAAGACTCTGGGATTTTTTTAAATTATAATTAAATGAAAACTATACCCCAAAAATGAATATTTGAGCAACAGATGGTTAATATCAAATTAAGTGGCATATTTTCTTATCAAACTGGAATATATATTTAAGCAAAATTGGCCTTTTACATCTCTTGCCTTGAACCACCATTTTGTGATGGTCTGTGTGCTGCCTCAGAGATCACCTGACCAGAAATACTGCAGCTCTAACTGTAACAGGAAGAAGTGTGGAAGCAAAAGACAGAATTCTCTCTCTGTTAATCAGATCATGTGACCTAACATTTATGGATTGTTTAGCTGCTTTGTGTTCACCGTGAATCATACGATGTCAAGGGGCGGCCTTTATTTTTTAAAATGGCAGTTTTCTATTTATGATTACCCAATGACGCATATGACTAAAAAAGGATATCATTATGAAAATGGTTTATTTTCATGAAGCAGGGTTTTACTTATAAGCTGTTTCATGCAATATCTTTTTATAGAGACCTACATTATTTGAGGGGTATAGTTTTTCTTTAAGGTAAGGCCTATGACAAACATTGTGGTGATAAAACATTGTGAACCTCAAATTGACACTTACACAAGGGAGCAAGTATCTTTGGTGAATAAATGCATTTTCTGCTAAAACTAATTTGTCTTTATTTTCCAGTAGGACATAGGTAGTGCAATTACCATTTACTATATTTGGAGCCAACTGTTTGCATTTCCAGCTGCTTTGATTTCCACAGTTTACAAAACACCTGCTATGCCAGTGTCCTAACTGAAGGAGTAGGAGATGTGACAATAGTGTGTTATAATGATTGCTTAATTATATGGCATTCCCTAAACAACAAGAAATGTTTAAAAGTATCTACAGTATATTCAGTATGTACATAATTGTCCAGAAATGAAGAATCAGCAAAAAAAAAAAAAAAAAAGGAAGGAGCAGTATTCAAGAAAGGAAGGAAAGTTGATGGGGAAGAAAGGAGCTTTCAAACAGATTGACATTGCAGAGAAGAGGAGCTCTAATCATGAAGGTATTTGCATTTTCTAATGACAGAACTATGCAGACGAAGAACAATTATATTCATCCAAGATGTCATCCTTGCAGGTGGTTGGCAGGTAAGATTCACTGTGATGTATGAGATTCAGTGACATTGATAAGGTAAGGAATTTAGGATTTAAAATATGTAGGATACTATCATCCTTAATGGGACTAAATCTTTGATGAAGAAGGACCAAAGGCATAGTAAACGCAGCTGTTTCAAGCAATGCTAACAGCAACAAGGACCAGTAAGGTAATGTCTTGCATTTAAAAGATTATCAATTTGCAGTAGAAGAAAAATTCTCTCTCTTTTTACAAAGCACTAAGAATCCATGTAGCATATGCAATGCAGTTTTGGTTCCAGTACTCAAAGGGGACATTATTAAAATAGATCAGATAGCTAAGGATACTATAGCCAAGGAAAACAGGTCAGAAAAGGAGTTTCTAGTCTTTGCCAAGAAGGAGGGTAAGGAATTACCAGACTTTAAAGTCAGAAAAAACTAAAATACCCAGAAAACAGCAACAACGGGACATGTAGTATCCAATAATGAAGACACTTAGGGGCAAATTTACTAGCAATGGCTTCGTTGCACTTTGCCAGGCGTAGTTTTGCCAGGGCTTCGCAAATTCGCAAAGATCCAAAGTTTCGCACAGGTTACTGAACGATTGCGAAGTTGCGATTGCAATAATACGATAAGCAGTACGAAGTTACGCTAGCGATACCTAATTAGCATACGGCGTGCAGTTAAAGTACAATGGACGTATATGCTGCAGCAACTACATTACACTACACAAGGCCAGGGAAACTTAATAAAATTTGTTTTATATTGCCCTCCACATGTGCCCACTGTAAAGTTTAGGTGCCAAATGTAAGGGGGAAGGAGGGTACCCCAAAAAAACTATTTCGATCGTCCTCAGCCAATCACCCAGTAAAAAGTAAAAAACGCCAGGGTTTTTTGGGACTTAGAAAATTTTTTAACTATTTTTAGAGAAACTCCTATCTACTCCATTGCACTTCGCCTGGTCCGAGCTTGCGAAGTATAGTCTGGCGCAAAAGGTAACGTTCAGTAAAATCCGCAACTTAGTGAATTAGCGTAGTTATGTCCCTTCGCCACAGCGCAACTTTGCTTGTCGTAAGGGTGTGAAGTACTGCTAGAGTCTGTCTACTTCACTAGCGAATTTATGTCAGGGACCATTAGTAAATCAGCAAAGTGGCAAAATGACATCACACTGGCGAATTTTCACTAGCGGTAACCACTTCGCCCTTTAATAAATTTGCCCCTTAGATACCACAAGAGCATGGGAAATGTTTTTAGCATATAGTTGTAGCATCAGGGGCCACTTGATCAAGAAATTACAAAACCCAGGATAGGAGGGTGAGTAATACCGGATTGCCACCTGCAGTGCAGTGCAGTTTTGGCCCCAGTACTCAAAAGGTACAGTATTAAATTAGACAGAATGCAGGACAACCATAATATAGCCAAGAAAGGATCAGATTGGAAAAACTATAAAGAAGTGGCCAACTGCCAAGATACAAAAACAACTAGACTCATAAATACTGTAGATCAGGGCAAAATGCAAAGAATTAGAGACATGTAAGTCACCAGTAAGTCTTTCCCAGGAAGAAGGATGAGGAATTACCAGAATGGACTTCAAAGCAAGGCTAATAAATCAAAAGTTAGAAAACCAAAGAATCAGGGGTGCTGTGCCAATGATGCGTGTTGAAAAACTTAGACTAAAATGAAAAATATCTGCACTCAGGACTCCATGCAAGCGGGCCAGGCCCTGCCTCAGCTCTTGCCTCAGGTCGGCAGTGCAGAGCAGTTGGCTATTAGTGGCAAAAAAGTTATTCCTGATACTGGATGAAGACAATTGGATACCTCCTAGAAGGAATGTCAAGGTTTCCAGCATGTAGCTGTAGCATCAGGGGACATTGGATCAAGAAGTTATGAAACCCTAGAGCAAAGATAATGATCTTATGCTGAATAAAATTTGCAGGATTTGCAATGGCAGAAGATGCCAAGAACAAGCTACTAATAGTATCTTCTGGAGCTTTACACAGTTTATCTATTTAAACCCAGGCTAAGATGGTTGCCAAAAATACATAGTAACATAGTAAGTTAGGTTGAAAAAAAGACACATGTCCATCAAGTTTAACCTTTGAACTCTATTTTAACCTGCCTAACTGCTATTTGATCCAGAGGAAGGCAAAAAAAAAACATTTGAAGCTTCTCCAAATTGCCTCAGAGGGGGAAAAATTCCTTCCTGACTCCAAAATGGCAATGGGACCAGTCCCTGGATCAACTTGTACTGTGAGCTATCTCCCATAACCCTGTATTCACTTACTTGCTAAACACCATCCAACCCCTTCTTAAAGCTATCTAATGTATGAACTGACATTATAAAGTCTGTCAGTGGACCAGTATACTTATATTGTGGGGAAAAAAGCCTGTTGTGAAAAAACTCCTCCAGTTTTATACTGTATATTTATAAGGGAACATTTTTGTTTTTTACTTATACCTGTATATATAATTTAATGTATAAAAAGTAAAAATAGGTTCAAATGAATACATGTATTTGCTGTAAACAGGTTCTAAACATACTGTATATAGCCCAGTAAAAAAAAGAATTCATCATTTAGGAAACACAATACAGTAGATAACACTAAAAGCAACTAGCATACAAGGTTCTTAGTGCATTCAGTATTAGTACTGTTATATTCAACCTCTGACTTAATACACACGTGTATAATTTGTACCTAAACTGTCAGCCTCCATTTTCCCTTCAGCCTTACTTTTGATCTCTTCCTGAATGAAATACACAAGCTCCATCTGGGAAAAATGATTTATGTCTAACACATTTTCACCTACTCAGTTCACCACAATGGGTAAAAAAAAATGCATACAAAAAATGTGGATGATTTATGAGCAATGGTTATTTTCAGCACAAACTAGAACACTTTACACAAATAACTCTTGAAGATTCTGAACCAAAAGCTTTTCTTTCTCACTCTCTCTTTCTCAATTTTTCCCCTATGGGTCAGGTATTCTAGGATGTGATATGCTGTAAATATTCATAGTATTTACACCTTACAATTCCATTCAGCTGGGAAACAAAGCACCTACTGATTTACTGTCAGTGTCAGACTGGCCACCGGGAAAAAAAACGGTGAGCCCGACCCTCATGGGACCCCACCGGGCCAGACCCTCCTACCTGGAAGACCCCTCTCTACAAAAATATGCAACGCCGTCAGCATATGCGCGTGTTGACGTATACGAATGAGCGCCTCCATGCGTGCGCACAAGAGGCACGTTGGAGTAGGGGTGCCGGAGGGGGGACATGGACAGCAGTCCTGGTGGGCCTCGTGCCCCTCAGTGCGACCCTGTTTACTGTATGTGTCCAACCTGTTGATGTTAAACAACTGCTAACACACTCTCACCATTAGATGGGGTACTATAAGTTAGACATCACTGGCTATGACTATTTTTGGGTAATGTAGTACAAAATTAAAGGGTTACTGTCATGGGAAAACATGCACAAGTTAGTAGTACTGCTCCAGCAGAATTCTGCAAAGAAATCCATTTTTTCAAAGGTGCCAACAAATTTTTGATATTTAATATTGAAATCTGACATGGGGCTAGACATATTGTCAGTTTCCCTGGTGTCCCCAGTCACGTGACTTGTGCTCTTATAAACTGTAGTCACTCTTTACTGCTGCACTGAAAGTTGGAGTGATATCAAAACTTTCCTTGCCCCCGCCCCCCAGCAGCCCATCAGCAAAACAATGGGAAGGTAACCAGACAAAAGCTTCCTGGTAAAGAACAGGACTCATATGTAAAAATCCAAGTCCTTTTGCAACACCTTCAGTTACATTGAGAAGGAGAAACAATAGCCAGCCTGAAAGCAGTTCCAGAGTGCTGGCGCTTTCTGAAAGTAAATGAATGGGCAAAATTACCAAAGATGGCTGCCTGCACACCAATATTATAACTAAAAAAATATACTTATTGGGTTAGAAATTTAATTTTACACGGTAGAGTGAATTATTTGCAGTGTAAACAGTGCAATTTAGAAATAAAAACTACACCATAAAAATCATAACAGAATCCCTTTAAGGTTTACGGCAGATCAAGTAACCAACAGCATGTAATCACCAGTTAGCATTGACTGCACACATGTTTAAAAGCAAGTGATGGGCTTGCTAGAGCTTATACAAACTTTAAAGGACATGTAAACCCTCCCCACAAAGAAATAATCAGTGAGCAGCCTCTTTGAAATCTTTAGATACCTGCCTACTCTAGTTGTGAAAAGGTTAAAAGTAAGGCTGCAGCATCCCCTTAATCACTTAGAAATCTTTCTACTCCTCTAACCCACTCTGCCCCCTCCCTCCGGAATTTACTTTGGCTGTTGGCTCATGAGCATGCTCAGTTCTTTTCAGCTCAGATTACTAAACTGTGAGAAGCCGCTATTTTTTTTCTAGGAAAATGTGATGGCGCTGGAAAATTGAGGGGGTATATGCAGTACAAATGATGTGGCTTGGGTGGGGAAGATATGCCCAACTTATATACATGGTAGGAAAATGTTGGCTTTACATGTCATTTAAGACTTTTCCTTACAGGAGCTGTTTAACCAGGGGTGTAACTTAAGATGAAGGATTTTGGGATCCTACAATTAATTTGCACTAAAATTATGTAATAAGCAAATAGCATTGACTTTTCTGGCGTCTAAAAGCAAATATATATTTTGCTACTATGAGTAACATGACTTGCATAAAGTTTTGCCATGTTTTATTAAATTACTTATTTGCAGGGAATAAGCAATGCCCCCAGTGTAGGCTGGACACCTTAGTGGAAGTGGGCTTCTAGTCAATGGCGGGTAGCTCCTTTTGAATATGAAAACAAAGGGAGCACCAGTTTGTGGATTAGAAACTCAGTGGAACTTTTATTGCAGACTTTTATTTACTCTTGATAAAGGGCACTAAGAGGGCCTAGAACATGTCCAAGTCTGCAATAAAAATTCCACTTAGCAATTAATCCGTGTACTGGTGCTCTCCTCTTTCTCATATTCTCATGCAAGTGGCTCCATTTTTGGAGGATTGATGCAAGTCTGTATGATCAAAGACCATCATCTGTTGAGGTTAGTTCATGTGAAGGCACACTCTAGGAATGTGAAATATCTTGTGGTGTATATAACAATGTGTAACACAAAAATAGCTGGGCATTTACATGTGGGTAAAAACTCATCAAGTTACAAATGTCATCCAGGTGCATCAGCCCCAGGACCTCAGCATAGGAAAGCAGAAATCCCTTAACAGTAAAAATGGGTAAATGGGCACTACAAAGATCCGCAGGCTACTAATGTGGTAAAAAAAAAAACTTTGACACAAAACGCAAAAGGTCGAAGAAATGCTGCTGATGCAAAAAATGTGTTTTTTTTACTTTTTTACTTTGGTGGCTTTGTTTTTGCTGTTAATGTTTTTTTTCAATAATTATGACTAATTTAAAGAAAATATAATGTGATGATCATAATATTTGAGGTGATGGAAATGCAGTGTACCAAGTGAAGTACCCTTTTGCATTCATTTTATTCTTTAAAGGGACCATGTCATTGGAAAACATGTTTTTTTCAAAACGTGTCAGTTAATAGTGCTACTCCAGCAGAATTCTGCACTGAAATCCATTTCTCAAAAGAGCAAACAGATTTTTTTATATTCAATTTTGAAATCTGACATGGGGCTAGACATTTTGTCAATTTCCAAGCTGCCCCTGGTCATGTGACTTGTGCCTGCACTTTAGGAGAGAAATGCTTTCTGGCAGGCTGCTGTTTTTCATTCTCAATGTAACTGAATGTGTCTCAGTGGGACATGGGTTTTTACTATTGAGTTTTGTTCTTAGATTTACCAGGCAGCTGTTATCTTGTGTTAGGGAGTTGTTATCTGGTTACCTTCCCATTGTTCTTTTGTTTGGCTGCTGGGGGGGGGGGAAGGGAGGGGGTGATATCACTCCAACTTGCAGTACAGCAGTAAAGAGTGATTGAAATTTATCAGAGCACAAGCCACATGACCTGAGGCAGCTGGGAGATTGACAGTATGTCTAGCTCCATGTCAGATTTCAAAATTGAATATAAAAAAATATGTTTGCTCTTTTGAGAAATGGATTTCAGTGCAGAATTCTGCTGGAGCAGCACTATTAACAGATAGATTTTTTTTTTAGCCATGACAGTATCCCTTTAACAAATCTACTATTCCTGCTTAAAAACCACTGGTACCATTTTAAAAATTGCATTCTATGAGGGCCCAGCTGAAACAGTCAATTTTTGAAGAATACATATGTATTACTTTCTAACACCTTTTCTATAGTGCTAAATATTTATTCAAAATATTTCATTTTATACAAGATGGGCACTGCAGGACTCTCACAGAAGCTTCTCACTGCAAAAAAGGAACTTACTTACAGACATTATATAAAGGACAGTAATAAACACATTTTTGTTAGTTCTGGGTAACAACATTTTACACTTAAAAATATAAGAAGCTTTTCTGTTTGTTTGTGTTTCTAGCCCAATATCCTCTGATACTGTTTGGCTTATGTGGAAGTCTGACAAAAATTCACATTTGGAATAAGTCCCATTCTCCCAGTTACAGTTGAGTTACATTTTTGATTTAACAAAGATGTTTTTGGTGAAATAACCGTTAACAACTCCACAGCTTGATAATATGTTAGATAACAAGAATACATTCAAGCAGCTTGTTTAAACGTTAATGCTGGCAAAAGATTTTGCTTCTTCATTCAGACCCACTCTAAACGAAAAGAACATCATGTGTGTGATAATTACATTCAGCATTTTGCCTGAATGCCCTGAGGGACAGATTATCTAACCTGATATCTCAGAGAAGTAATGTGTTATGACATGCCATGGTGATAACATTTGCTAGTGTGCATCAGATGTATTTACTATAACATGATTATTTTCACAGGAGATTTTCAAGATGTGTTACATATCGACTTTCCTCTGCATTTTTTGTTCTTCTACAGTCTCATTTTACAAACATCAAGGGTAAAACCGAATCATGGATACAGGGTGCAGTCACACAGTTGGATTATATTTCATAGGGTTGCAGAAGTTTAGAATGAATGTTGGACTATGATACCAGGGTCCTACTAGAAAACCTTGACCATGGGGTCATTCTCCAAATTATTTTTCCTCTGCTCCTCAACCCTTTGACTATAGGCACACAGGCTGAAGGCTCTGGCTATTGACAGCCTGAGTACTTTGGCAGGCAGAGAGAAGCAGATCTGCTCAGTGCCCCTGCTCCATTTATTTGAATCCTATCAGCCTGTGTTTGCTCACACACATTGGATCTGAAGCTGAGGTCAGTCCGAATATGTGAAAGGAGGCATTTCTGGGCTGACCTTAGCTTCAGCTATACTGTGTGAGTGCACACAGGCTGATTGGGTTTAAATCAATGGGAATTCCTCTGTTTTGTTTTTCTTTCTCCCTTTCTCCATTTGGAGACACATATTTTTAATGGACAACTTAGTCATCTTCTCATTATGCTGACACAGGCAGAGACAGCATTCTTTTTTGTGAGCAATCTGAACCAACCACTATCCTGTAAGTAAATTCAACATGAAGCCCACGTGTCTTCTTCTATGGATGCAATAACTTGCACAAGCCAGAAAAGAATTTACAGTTGGACAAAAGCCTTTGAGATATTTATCAAGGGCACAATGAGTTTCCTCTAAGAGTACTTGTCCAAATGGGGTGTAGAGCAGGTTGTGGGGTCAAAAATACTAGTGCTTTGCTCAAGTGTTTTACATTGCTTTCCATCCCTTTGTAAATGAACTCTCATATGTACAGCAATGCTCCACATAACAGAGAATAATTCAAAGTACTTCAGCTTGTGTGTGAATCACAAACACTGAAAAAACAAACAAACATTAGTTCCACTATCAGTGCCGTTATTTAATTCTTGATAATTTCCTGCTTTTTGTTTGCATTTTCATCATCTGCTAAATACAATTACACATTTCATACTTCATTACACAAAATGAACTGTCTAAATGCATTTCAAACACAATCAGGTGCTACCTACCGTATTTGAAATATTTCCATTTAAATGTAAACCGCTATCAAAAAGAGGAGATGATGCCCCACTGCTTTGGTCACTAGGTGGATCTGGAGAACCTAAAATAGAAGAATGGTGAAAATGTGAGTCCACATTCCTTTGGTTCCTTAGACAATAAAAACAATAAAATCAGATGTTGTGAGCCTTATTAATATCCAATCATACAGAAAGGTTTCTTTTTGCAATTCAAAACTTCAGGCATCTTTTCAAATATAAGGAGCAATTTGACAATAAACCTCTACATCAGCAAGAAAGAGAACATGGGCAACTCAATCAGCAGATTTAAGTGAACTCATATAGAAGTCAAAACCTGCTTTTCATCTTAACTAGCTGTTTTAAAAAATCAAATCTACCACACTTGTTAATCTTGTTAATATTTATAAATTAATAAAGGGAATTGAAGAATAGATATAATAAATATTTTGCAAGCTGTAACATACAGTATATCAAGCAGGTTTATGCTCTGGTAAACAATATTTGAAGACAAGAATAGAATGTGGAAGCTCACGGAATTGTATGACAGTGTTCTACAGAAAGTTAAAGGATGGTCAAGGTCTGGTTGTCAAAATATGTTGACCCTCTAGATGCAAATTTAAAGGATTCCAAACGAATTGTGTCCCCTGAAAATGGCACAAATTGTGTGACTGGGCAAATGAGCCACAGAATTAACACCTATGGCAGTTGGTGGGATATGGGCCCCTCAATTGCACACAGTTGCAATGAACATAGGAAGCTATACTTCACGTTTTTGTTGGTGGAAAATTAAATGCAAAGCTCCCTTGATGCTCTGTTGATCTGGAACTGATTCACATTTATAGGTGCAACCATTACATTGGAGCTAGGCACAACTTACATAAATTGTTAGATATATAGTGCTTTAATGCACACATACTGTACTTGCACTTGAGTTTTTGCACCTAGCGGTTGCACCAACCAGCGGCAACTGTCTACTGATGAGGTAGCCAATTGGACTTTTTTTTCTTCTTTTCGTGTTTTGAATTATTTGACTATCCACACACCTACTAGTAAAATGTGGCTCCTAGCAACCAGGAAGCAGATTAATTCTAGTTTTCAGGTTATTTGTTCTATATTTATAAGCAGGCTTTCTCCTATTCATCCTCCAGACACTGGAGTAGGTAGAACCCTAATAGTCAATTAACAATTTTTATTCCAAACTGGGGAGATGCAGAACAAAAGGTTAATCCGAAAACCACAAAGAAACTAAAAATAATAACAAAATGCATGTTGTCTTGAAATAACTGTCTACACACCACGAAAAGTACATTATCGAACAGCCCCTTTAATAGCGATGGCAGTAAAAGAAATATTCTGTTATAATTTTATAACGTTCTTAGTTATACAGTACATTACAGTATCCAAGACGCAAGACTTTTTATTCCTATAACAGCAAGGGGTAAATGCAAAGCAACTGCTTTTTCCCATTACTTAATTTTTACTCTGCTTCATTAATTTTTCTTTCATTAGTTTAATTTTTAAATTCAAAATTTTAAGATCATGTTGAGTTATTAGGGTATGAAAAATGGTGACCAGCAGGAGAATGCTGGGCAAGCCTCCAGGACTAATGAGCGTAAAAGCAAGAGCGTAAAAGCAATCTACATAATTAACATGACCCTGCAAAATGATACCCCATCAGGCAAACATCTCCACTGTTTTGCTAAAAAGCTTCAGACTTATGCTTTCTTCTTTCTGTTAAATTGGAACTCAAGCAGCACTCGCTCTTTCAAAAGTTCTTTAGAACATTCCCTTAAGAATATCATGTGAATGCACAATTATTACGTTATTAAAATAAGCCAGCTAACCATATTTATCCATAGCTAAATGCAAAGCAAAATAAAACTTTTTATTCAATTTATATTTGTGTTTGGTTTTTTTGAAGACACACTCAGAGGAACATAATATAGTCACAACTCATCATGATAGATGGGGGTGAGGGACAGGGGAGGAAGGGGTATTGGTGAGGAGGGGAAGATATTGGTCAATGCGGTAAGTAGGGGGTGGATGTGGAGGTAAGAGGGGCAACATGGTAGTGGGGTATGGGGTTGGGTAAACACTTTTGGGGTACGGTGGTGTGCACCCTTTCTCTTTAGGTCCAGAAGATATCTCTTAAAGTATTATATATTTTCTTTTATCTCTTAGATTCACTCTCCTTGCCCTTCTGGCACCATTGTTGACAACTGGATGTTAGTTTTTTCCAGGAAAGTAGTAGTAAGGTTTAGTTTTACATTCTGTCAATGTTTCTACAGCTATCCCTATTGTTTTCCTTCAGTGTCCTATAACGTGAGCTATTTGATTATAGGTGAGATTGGTATGCATTGTAGATCTTTGTTTTTTTCCAATATCTGGGCAAGAGTATTTTGGATGCTGCTAGTTTGGTGGCGGTTATTCAGCCCAAAGTTTAGCAGGGTTTGGTCCAGCATTAAGGATAGATGCAAACAACAAAAAGTTGTGTGTATAAAAGTCAGAAAGTCAGTCAATAAGTAAGTCTTGTGTGAAAACTATTTTCAGTAGGTTTGGATTGCCAAGCAGCTCCACCATATGTGGGAAAGGTTGTAATCACACATGCATTGTCTCAAGCACTGGTTGGGGCTTGTCTGGTTAATTTTGTGGAGGAAGTCTGGAGTTTTGTACAATCTATACAGAACCTTTCAGTGATTCTCTTTGAAACTTTTGCATTTTTCTTAGCAGAAGGCAATGCTGGCAAGTGTGTTTAAAGAGCCATTGTGCCTCTGGGTGACTTGGCACAAGCCATGTGGCTCCAATTCTTTCATAATTTAAAATTGTGTGTGTTTGCATATCATTCCCAGCATTTAATACTTTCCAGAGAAACCTTGTCATTGGATCAATACCAAAACTATTCAGAGCCAACCTTTGTGGGCATCCGTGCGGGAGGAAGGTAGGGAGAAAAATTAATGGTGAGCACAGCAAGCACTGCTGAAAAATATTACTTTTCACATATCAAAGACGTAATTATGCAAAAGCTTTGATTTGTTTGATTTGTAAAAACAACTAATTTGTGCCCTTGGTGCAGAGTAAAAAAAAACAGTAAAATGAGTAGTGAGTGGTTTAAAAGATTATCTGTAACAATTAGGTTCACAACTGAGCTTCGTTTTACCTATAATTTATAGTTAGTGCTTCAAACAGTCACATAATATTGTATTAAGCCTCTGGAGAACTGACCTAGAATCATCAGCAGTACTTTTACACTTATAACGATAATTTCTTGTTAAAGGCATCAAATATTAATAATAGTTTTGATGATGTGGTTCCTTAGGGCAATTGCTTGCAGAAACCTCTCATTAGGTTCCGAAGAGATTATGGAAAGTGCTTGTTAAACTTGTTAAAGGCCATTCATTGATTTCTAATGAAATCTTTTGACTAGATTCAGAAAGAGGCTCAAAAGGTGAAACCTGGTGCAATAAAAAAACACCTTCATGTGTCAAAATTGGGCAAAGTAGCTGCTGCACTGACATTGTAAAAAAAAATCTAACAATTCATGTTATTGTGACCAGATGAAGGCAATATAATAGCTGCTACTTAAAAACGTCAGGGCAGAGGGTATTTCATTCACGGGCCATCATATTAAACATAGGCTGTAAAACGGAGAGATAAAAAGGAAGTCTGGGTTAATATCCTTATTCTAGCATAGTAATAAAAAAATAGAATTACACCTAAATAATTGCCAAGATGCAGATATTGATTAACAATCAACAAAAAATGATCTAAAAAATGAAAAGATTGGCGCTGATACCTGTGTGTATAAATTGTAAGAATTTTGGGACTGGGAGCTACATTAACTTTATGGAATAAATTCTGGACATTGTTTGCCAGTGAACTGTCTTAGGCTTTGAAGTTTGGGCAAGGTGAGTATACTCACTGCTGTATGTTTTAACCCTTTAAGTGCCAGCAGAATTTCACATTTTGGTTACGCGAAATGCCAGCCGTTTTTGAAACATTTTGTGCTCTCTCACTTTAGGGGCATTTTCTGAGGGGAAACCTATAGTTTACCTAGGAAAACTATACATTGTTTTTTTCGGTAGAAACTGAGCTTTCTAAATCTGCCTAAGTTTTCATGTATTTCCACCTGTGCAAAAAAATTTATAGTGCTAAATACCAAAAAAAAATGAAAAATTACCATTTTTCATCGTATATCAATTTATACCAGAAAAATATTTCATTTTACGGATGAAAATCCAACTGATTTGGAAAGCCTTATTTCTCTCGAACGTGCCAATACCAGATATGTATAGTTTTAGGGAGATTTAGGATTTCTGTACAGCAAAAACTCCCGGCAGTATATTACCGAATTTTGAAAGCACTAAGGCAGAAAACGGCATGCTTTAGATTCTAAGGCAAAAAATCCTGAAACTGTAGGTTTACCCCAGAAAACCATACATTTTTGAAAAGTACACATTCTGCCGATTACAAAATGGGTAACTATGTCTCTCTACTCCCAACTACCAAACATAAAACCTTGTCTGAATATAGCGGTTTTTCAACAAAAAATTCAAAATTCTGAAAAATCATTTCAAAGGTTTTATTTTGCTGCTCCGCATATCCCAAACTATATTAGGTACCAAGAAAAAGCACCTGAAATATGATTGCCAGGGGTCCACTGAACAGTTTGATACCCATTATGCATAGGTTTACCAAAGTATCTGGCATTTAGAGACACCAATATGAAGTTAGCACATCCAAATTGTTCAGGACTTTACTTCAGCTACTGAGAAATCAACACATTGACTGCATTTTTTGTGGGGTAAAAACACAAAAATATATGTTTACCCCCCAAACCCATATATTTTTGGAAAGTACACATTCTACTGAATCTAAAATGGGTACCCATGCCTTTCTGCTCCAAACTACTGAGTCGCAAGGCTTTCCCAGAATTGTCGGTTTTGGTGAAATATCTGAAAATTGCCTCAAACCTTCAACTTCCCAGCACCATATCGCCCATGTATCATTACGTACTAAGAAAATGCACCCTAAATATGATTGCCAGGGTTCCTCTGAACATTTTGGTGGTCATTGTTCATAAGTTTACCAAAGTATCTGGCATTTAGAGGCCCCAAAATGAAGTTAGCGCATACAAACAGTCCCGTGGGTAACTTCAGCTAATGAAAGATCAACACACAGGAGAAAGCTCTCTGTTTAGTGCTGAATTAAGCATTGAAATTCCTGTTTGAGACAGGATTTTTTGTTATCACTTGGTGTGTGAATGTGTTGTCCACTTGGTGAGTTTTGAGTTGATTTTCTTGACTAAAAATCGATTTTTCTTTTGACCCTGAAGGTGAGTGATTCCTAGCCCAGTTCCTTTCACTTGCTCTGGGCTACAAACTCACTGTTAGATCCCCTACCCCTCCCCCGCACCTGGGTGTCAGTTTCATTTGCATTTTTCTCTTGTTTCAGCACAAATTGTTTAATTTTGTACAGATTGATTGGATATTTTGATTTTGCACTCAGTTCTGTGAGGAGAGAAAGCTAAAGGGAGAAGGATTTAATATAAGTATAAATATAAAATCTTTTCCAGCAGCAGCAGTGCAGCTCCCAGGCACCTGCTCACATTAACCCTCTCCCTGCCACAGCTTCTCAACTTAAAACTTACTTTTTTGTTAATCAATAGTATAAAGCTTTCTTTTTGTGTGGTGTTGTGTAAAATAATGGGAGGGAATAAAAAGGAAAGTTATAAAAAAACATCTCTTGGTTCTAAAGCAAAAGGACCTGAAAAACCCAGCTGTAGCTCTGCAAGGAAACACCAGTCAGAGCCCATGTCAAAAAGCCCCATTGCCTCTACTTCTGCTGCTGCAGCCAATGTGACCCCTGCTAAAACATTTGCACACGCGGTAGCTACTGGCAGCAACCCTGGCCAAGTCACTGCTGGGGTAGAGAAGCTTACAAGGAAGCATGGGGTCAGATGCCTAATGTCAAGCACTCATGGCATAGAGGCTTATATAAAGGCTGCAGCTGAAGTGGTGGGCCACTCTGCAGTAGTGGCAGCAAGTAAAATGTATGGGAAAGCCATAATCTTTGCCCGTACTCTAACTGCAGTGCATACTCTGGTACAGAGGGGTATCACAGTGGGAGGGAGTTATGTCCCTGTAGAACCCCTAGAAGGATTGGGCACAAGGGTGGTTTTATCTAATGTGCCCCCCTTCCTGCAAGACCACTTATTGTACCCCCACCTGCAAGCCCTTGGGGAGTTAAAATCAAATATGTCTAGAATTCCCTTGGGATGTAAGGAGAGCAGACTGAGGCACGTCCTTTCCTTTAAAAGGCAGGTGCAACTACTTTTACCTCGGGGGCAAGACACTATTGAGGGGTCTTTCGGGGTTCCATTTGAAGGGGTGCTGTATAAAATTTTTTACAGCACAGAGGAAGTGAGGTGCTTCCTTTGCAAGAACCTGGGGCACACTCGCCAGAGTTGCCCCAAAGGGCAAATTAAGACCACAGCCCCTGTTCCTGCTCCCAGTGCCTCAAATAAAACATCTTATCCTGCTGGGACTATTTCAGCAGGGTCCTCAAAGGGGATATCTCCTTCACTAAAGAACCTCAAGGTGACTGTTACACAACCCACCTCTACAACATCCAAACCTCCTCCTTCTTTACTGAAGACATCTAAGGCTGCAGCATGTCTTACAATTGCGGCAAAAGAGAAGGGGGGAAAACATGTCAAAGCTTCCCCCAGGGTCACAGTTGTTCCTACCACAAAAGGGTGTACCCCTGTTATGGGCACCCCTGAAGGTGTGGGGGTACCCATGATTGCAACACCTGTTGGGGTTGGGGCAGATAGTGGCCTTTCCTCTTCAGATGCCAAGAAAAAGAGGAAATTTAAATCAAACTGGCTGGTACCTGAGGAATGGGCATCAGTGGTTAATGATGGGGCACCCCCATCCAAGGGTAAAAAGGGCAGCAAAACTTCTGCTCCTCATGTGGTGACATTGTCTGGCCCAACTGTTGGTCACGATCAACCGGTGTCAGACCATGCACTCTTGCCTCCAGACCAGGTGGGGAATAATGAGGTTAATGGTCTGCATGGCCTTGAACATGGCAGTGTTGGTTTCCCCACAGAGTCAGGGGTGCAGTATCTGCCTCAAAATCATTTGGAAGATCTTCCCTTGGAGTGTAAAGAGACACCTAATGAGACTCCTGCAGAGTGGGCAGTCAGTGTTCCTGAAGTGCTGAGATTTGGCAACTGCAACCAGCCTCAGTTTTTAGTGCCTCAGGGTATTTCACTCCAGGAGGGGGAGAATATTGGGCTAACCCCCATACAGGACCCTGCAGATAAAACTGCTGGGAAGGATGGTGAGGGTGGAGTTGTAAATACGGAGGAGGGTAGCCAGACAACCTCTACTGTTCATGCTAAAATCTCTCCTCCCTTGTCTTCAACTGACCCAAATGTTATTGCCATCCAGAAAGCACAGGAGGTAGTAGAGAGGGCAGAGGCTAACCATCGAGCCTCCAAAGCTCTACCTGTTGCTGGGGAGCTAATTTGTTCTGTTGCTCCTGTGTCAAACACTTCCAAATGTGTTTCAAGTGAAGTTGAGGGAACACCTGAGCCATTGCAGGGTCTCCAGAAAAGTGATTCTGATACTTTTCCTGTAACAACTTGTGGAGAGATTCTCAAAGCTCTAGTGGAGAGGGGAGATTATCAATCCCTTAGCCAGGAAGAGCTCATGGATGAGGGGAACATCGAAGAGGAGGTTGACATAGGAGTGGCAAATCCTTCTACCCCAATCATCCCTGCTGAGGAACTCAAAAAGTTTCTTGAGAGCACCCTTGGTGTTAAATTAGAGAAGAAGATGCACATGGCTCTGGAGAAGTGGCATGATTTGCCTTTAGTTATCAATTCTGTGAGACAATACATTAAGGTCATAAAAGAGGCCAAGAACTATGGAACAGCGGAATATCTCCGTATAATGAAGTTTCACAAAAAATGTTTGTCTCATCAGACCTTGATGAAGGTTAAAGCACTTCCTAAGACTCAGTAATGGCCTTGAGTATAAGCACACTTAATACTAATGGCTGTCGGAATCCTTTCCGAATGTTTCAGGTACTCTCCTTTCTTCGTCAAGGAGGGTACTCTGTGAGTTTCCTCCAAGAGACCCACACCACTCCAGAGCTTGAAGCAAGCTGGAATCTGGAGTGGAAGGGAAGGGTCTTTTTTAATCACCTCACTTGGACATCATGCGGGGTGGTGACCCTTTTCTCAGATTCCTTCCAGCCAGAGGTCCTGAGTGCTACCTCTGTCATCCCTGGCCGTCTATTGCATCTTCGGGTCCGGGAGTCAGGTAGAACATATAATCTAATGAATGTGTATGCTCCTACTACCGGACCAGAGAGGGCACGGTTCTTTGAAAGTTTGTCAGCCTACATGGAGACAATTGACTCTGATGAAGCCTTGATTATAGGGGGTGATTTTAATTACACCCTTGATGCTCGAGATCGCAATGTACCCAAGAAAAGAGACTCGTCTGAGTCCGTTTTGCGTGAACTAATTGCTCATTTCTCCTTGGTTGATGTCTGGAGAGAACAGAACCCAGAGATGGTTGCCTTTACCTATGTCAGAGTGAGAGATGGTCATGTTTCTCAATCCCGGATTGATAGGATATATATATCGAGCCATCTCATGTCACGAGCCCAGTCGAGCACCATTAGATTGGCACCATTCTCAGACCACAATTGTGTATCCCTGAGAATGTCAATCGCACCAACTCTGCCAAAAGCTGCTTACTGGCACTTTAACAACAGTTTATTAGAAGATGAGGGTTTTGCAAAGTCAGTCCGGGATACATGGAGAGGCTGGAGGGCCTTTCAGGATGATTTTGCCACATTGAACCAGTGGTGGGATGTAGGCAAGGTTCACCTAAAGCTCTTGTGTCAAGAGTATACCAAAAGTGTGAGCGGGCAGCGCAATGCAGAGATTGAGGCACTGAATGGGGAGGTGCTTGATCTTGAGCAAAGGCTATCAGGCTCTGAAGACCAAGCCCTTCAGTGTGAATATCTAGAAAGGAAAGAAGCGCTGCGTAACATGGAACAACGACAGGCTCGTGGTGCCTTTGTGCGAAGCCGGATGCAGTTACTTTGTGATATGGATCGTGGTTCCCGATTCTTCTATGCTCTGGAGAAGAAGAAGGGGAACCGAAAACAAATCACATGCCTTTTTGCGGAGGATGGAACCCCCTTGAGGATCCGGAGGCTATCCGGGACAGAGCCCGGTCCTTCTATCAAAACCTTTTTTCTCCAGATCCCATCTCTCCAGATGCCTGTGAGGAACTATGGGATGGGCTTCCAGTGGTCAGTGAGAGGAGAAAAGAGAGGTTGGAAACACCAATCACTCTAGATGAACTCTCTCAAGCACTCCGTTTAATGCCCCACAATAAATCTCCTGGGCTTGACGGACTGACCATAGAGTTCTTCCAGTTCTTTTGGGATACTCTGGGCCCTGATTTCCATAGGGTCCTAACTGAGGCCTTCAAGAAAGGTGAGTTGCCACTTTCGTGTCGTCGAGCAGTTTTATCACTACTTCCTAAGAAGGGGGATCTCCGTCTTATTAAGAACTGGAGACCAGTCTCACTGCTTAGCACAGACTATAAGATCGTGGCCAAAGCTATCTCACTTAGGCTCAAATCTGTGCTGGCAGAGGTGATTCATCCTGACCAGTCCTATACAGTCCCCGGTCAGACAATTTTTGATAATGTCTTTTTAATCCGAGACTTACTACATTTTGCGAGAAGGACTGGTCTATCTCTTGCTTTTCTCTCTCTGGATCAAGAGAAGGCATTTGACAGGGTGGATCACCAATATCTTATAGGCACCCTGCAAGCCTATAGCTTTGGCCCACAGTTTGTGGGCTACCTGAAAACAATGTATGCCTCTGCAGAGTGTTTAGTTAAAATCAACTGGTCTCTGACTGCACCTCTGGCCTTTGGGCGAGGAGTTCGGCAAGGATGCCCCTTGTCGGGACAACTGTACTCGCTGGCCATTGAGCCCTTCCTGTGTCTCTTAAGGAAAAGGCTCACGGGACTGGTGCTCAAAGAACCTGACATGAGGGTGGTTCTCTCAGCCTACGCTGATGATGTAATTCTTGTGGCCCAGGACCTAGTTGATCTTGAGCGGGCACAAGAGTGTCAAGAAGTCTACGCTGCTGCCTCATCTGCCCGGATCAACTGGTCCAAGAGCTCAGGCCTTCTGGAGGGTTCTCTAAAGGTAGATTTCCTGCCTCCTGCTTTTCGTGACATCTCGTGGGAGAGTAAAATCATTAAATATTTAGGCGTCTACCTATCAGCTGAGGAGTATCCTGTCTCACAGAATTTCATTGAACTTGAGGAGTGTGTTTTAACGCGCCTTGGAAAGTGGAAGGGTTTTGCTAAAGTACTTTCTATGAGGGGGAGAGCTTTGGTGATTAATCAGCTGGTGGCCTCTCAGATCTGGTACCGGCTGATATGTCTTAGCCCAACCCAAGAATTCATTGCTAAGATCCAGAGAAGGTTACTGGACTTTCTCTGGATAGGAAAGCATTGGGTTTCTGCAGGTGTCTCAAGCCTCCCGTTGAAAGAGGGAGGGCAGGGAGTCGTGTGTATACGTTCTCAAGTGCACACCTTCCGTCTCCAGCAAATACAGAGATACTTGTATGCAGATCCTTCTCCACAGTGGTGTACTCTAGCATCGAGTTTTTATCGCCAGGTACGAAATATGGGATATGACCGGCAATTGTTTATAATTGAACCTGAAGGTTTCCTAAGAAACCTTTCAACCCTGCCGGCTTACTACCAAGACACGCTAAAAACCTGGAGCATGGTATCCGTGTTAAGGCAAGGAGCCACTGAAGGGGAAGACATTCTAAATGAGCCCCTACTTTACAATCCATCTTTTAAGACTAGGATGTTAGAATCCATCAGCATCCGACGTCGCCTTTGCCAGGCTCGGTTAACCAGAGTTGGAGATCTCCTGGATTTTGAGAAATCAGATTGGGTGGACTCTCAAGCAGTTATGCAACGCATGGGATTCCTCACCACTAGGGTTCCACACCGTCTTCTCAAGGAAATCAAGGACACAATCTCTCCTGATTCTCACACCTTCATTGATGGGGTTTTACATGCTGGAGAGCCACGTCCACCTTGGAACTCCTCACCTCCAGACATAATAATAGCACCTAAAACCCGTCAATCCCCCCAAGCACCTCCTTCCCCCAACTTGAGCCAGTTGGAGAATTTTCCATTGACACGCTTTCATGATATAACAAGAAAGCTGTTGTACTCTCTAATGCTTCACACTGTACACTTCCTTGCCCTCATCTCCCGATATGATACCATCTGGAGACGTGTGCTTAATGAGGGTGAAAGACCTCAGTGGCGAGCTCTTTATTCCAGTTTGGTGCCTAGACCAACTGGAGACTTGAGTTGGAAAGTGCTGCATGGTGCATTGAGCACAGGAGAGTATTTAGCTCGTTTTACAGACTCCCCAGCTGCTTGTCCATTCTGTGGCAAAGGAGAGTCTGTGTTTCATGCTTATTTTACGTGTGCCAGACTGCAACCTCTATTGGCTCTTTTGAGGAAGCTTTACCTGCAGTTCTGGTTACACTTTTCCCCTCATGTTTATATTTTTGGACGCCCAGTATCCCGGGACAATAAAGAAAAAGACCTTCTCTCCAACTTGCTCCTGGCTTTAGCTAAATTAGTCATCCATAAATCTAGAAAGCAATGTTTGGAAGGTGGGAATCCTCTGCCAGCAGAGGTCTTGTTCCGAGTGCTGGTGCGTTCCCGCATCCGAGCAGAGTACACCCAAGCAGTGTTTACTGGTCGGTTGAAAGAATTTGCTGACCAGTGGGCAATAGATGGGGTACTTTGCTCAGTATCCCCAGACCTGGTTTCTGTTCAGACAATTCTCACACTCCATATTTAAGTGCACTTTAATTTAAGTGACAGTTGTATTTTAATCAGTTAATTATCTCCTTTGAGATGTGATTAACTTTGGTGAGCAATCACTCACCTGCAATTTGAATAATATATCAGCTAATGAAAGATCAACACATTGACTGCATTTTTGTGGGGTAAAAACACAGAAATATATGTTTACCCCCCAAAACCCATATATTTTTGGAAAGTACACATTCTACCGAATCTAAAATGGGTACCCATGCCTTTCTGCTCCAAACTACTGAGTCGCAAGGCTTTCCCACAATTGTCGGTTTTGGTGAAATATCTGAAAATTGCCTCAAAGCTTCAACTTCCCAGCACCATATCACCCATGTATCGTTACGCACCAAAAAAAAGCACCCTAAATATGATTGCCAGCGTTCCTCCAAACAGTTTGGTGGCCATTGTTCATAGGTTTACCAAAGTATCTGGCATTTAGAGGCCTCAAAATGAAGTTAGCGCATACAAATAGTCCTGTGGGTAACTTCATCTAATGAAAAATCAACACATTGACTGCATTTTTGTGGGGTAAAAACACAGAAATATATGTTTACCCCCCAAACCCATATATTTTTGGAAAGTACACATTCTACTGAATCTAAAATGGGTACCCATGCCTTTCCGCTCCAAACTACTGAGTCGCAAGGCTTTCCCAAAGTTGTCGGTTTTGGTGAAATATCTGAAAATTGCCTCAAAGCTTCAACTTCCCAGCACCATATCACCCATGTGTCATTATGTACTAAGAAAAAGCACCCTAAATATGATTGCCAGGGTTCCTCTGAACATTTTGGTGGCCATTGTTCATAAGTTTACCAAAGTATCTGGCATTTAGAGGCCCCAAAATGAAGTTAGCGCATACAAACAGTCCCATGGGTAACCAGCTAATGAAAAATCAACACATTGACTGCATTTTTGTGGGGTAAAAACACAGAAATATATGTTTACCCCCCAAAACCCATATATTTTTGGAAAGTACACATTCTACAGAATCTAAAATGGGTACCCATGCCTTTCTGCTCCAAACTACTGAGTCGCAAGGCTTTCCCACAATTGTCGGTTTTGGTGAAATATCTGAAAATTGCCTCAAACCTTCAACTTCTCAGCACCATATCACCCATGTATCGTTATGCACCAAGAAAAAGCACCCTAAATATGATTGCCAGGGTTCCTCCGAACAGTTTGGTGGCCATTGTTTATAGGTTTACCAAAGTATCTAGCATTTAGAGGCCCCAAAATGAAGTTAGTGCATACAAATAGTCCTGTGGGTAACTTCAGCTAATGAAAGATCAACACATTGACTGCATTTTTGTGGGGTAAAAACACAGAAATATATGGTTACCCCCCAAACCCATACGTTTTTGGAAAGGACACATTCTACAGAATCTAAAATGGGTACCCATGCCTTATTGCTCCAAACTACTGAGTCGCAAGGCTTTCCCAAAGTTGTCGGTTTTGGTGAAATATCTGAAAATTGCCTCAAAGCTTCAACTTCCCAGCACCATATCACCCATTTGTCATTACGTACTAAGAAAAAGCACCCTAAATATGATTGCCAGGGTTCCTCTGAACATTTTGGTGGCCATTGTTCATAAGTTTACCAAAGTATCTGGCATTTAGAGGCCCCAAAATGAAGTTAGCGCATACAAACAGTCCCGTGGGTAACTTCAGCTAATGAAAAATCAACACATTGACTGCATTTTTGTGGGGTAAAAACACAGAAATATATGTTTACCCCCCAAAACCCATATATTTTTGGAAAGTACACATTCTACAGAATCTAAAATGGGTACCCATGCCTTTCTGCTCCAAACTACTGAGTCGCAAGGCTTTCCCACAATTGTCGGTTTTGGTGAAATATCTGAAAATTGCCTCAAAGCTTCAACTTCTCAGCACCATATCACCCATGTATCGTTATGCACCAAGAAAAAGCACCCTAAATATGATTGCCAGGGTTCCTCCGAACAGTTTGGTGGCCATTGTTCATAGGTTTACCAAAGTATCTGGCATTTAGAGGCCCCAAAATGAAGTTAGCGCATACAAACAGTCCCGTGGGTAACTTCAGCTAATGAAAAATCAACACATTGACTGCATTTTTGTGGGGTAAAAACACAGAAATATATGTTTACCCCCCAAACCCATACATTTTTGGAAAGTACACATTCTACAGAATCTAAAATGGGTACCCATGCCTTATTGCTCCAAACTACTGAGTCGCAAGGCTTTCCCAAAGTTGTCGGTTTTGGTGAAATATCTGAAAATTGCCTCAAAGCTTCAACTTCCCAGCACCATATCACCCATGTGTCATTACGTACTAAGAAAAAGCACCCTAAATATGATTGCCAGGGTTCCTGTGAACATTTTGGTGGCCATTGTTCATAAGTTTACCAAAGTATATGGCATTTAGAGGCCCCAAAATGAAGTTAGCACATACAAATTGTCCTGTGGGTAACTTCAGCTAATGAAAAATCAACACATTGACTGCATTTTTGTGGGGTAAAAACACAGAAATATATGTTTACCCCCCAAAACCCATATATTTTTGGAAAGTACACATTCTACAGAATCTAAAATGGGTACCCATGCCTTTCTGCTCCAAACTACTGAGTCGCAAGGCTTTCCCACAATTGTCGGTTTTGGTGAAATATCTGAAAATTGCCTCAAACCTACAACTTCTCAGAATCCAATATGGGTAAATAAGTGTTTCTACTGCAAACTGCCAAACTGCAAAGCAATGCTGAACATAACGGTTTTTATCAAATTTCTGAAAATCGTCACAAAGCTTGAATTTTACCCCATTATATGCCCCACATTTCGTAACTTATCAGCATAAAACATCCTGAATATGAACGCCAGGGGTCTACTGAACACTTTGATGCCCAATATGCATTGATATACCAAACTATGTGGCGCACAGAGACCCCCAAATGACAATAGTGTATATACATTTTCACGGCTGACGCGCTGGCTGCTGCAATATAAGCACCTGGTGTGTGTAATATGCGACATTAGACCCCCCCCCCTAACAGTACAGAGACCCCAGAAAACCATATATTTTCAGAAAGTACACATT
Source organism: Xenopus laevis (assembly GCF_017654675.1). Taxonomy (NCBI): domain Eukaryota; kingdom Metazoa; phylum Chordata; class Amphibia; order Anura; family Pipidae; genus Xenopus; species Xenopus laevis. The sequence goes on along the minus strand of NC_054380.1, from coordinate 121,748,612 downwards.
CTGACGAATCCAATATGGGTAAATATGTGTTCCTAATGCAAACTGCCAAACTGCAAAGCAATGCTGAAAGTAATGGTTTTTATCAAATTTCTGAAAATCGTCACAAAGCTTGAATTTTACCCCATTATATGCCCCACATTTCGTAACGTATCAGCATAAAACATCCTAAATATGAACGCCAGGGGTCTACTGAACACTTTGATGCCCAATATGCATAGATATACCAAACTATGTGGCGCACAGAGACCCCCAAATGACAATAGTGTATATACATTTTCACGGCTGACGCGCTGGCTGCTGCAATATGAGCACCTGGTGTGTGTATTATGCGACATTAGACCCCCCTAACAGTACAGAGACCCCAGAAAACCATATATTTTCAGAAAGTACACATTCTGACGAATCCAATATGGGTAAATATGTGTTCCTAATGCAAACTGCCAAACTGCAAAGCAATGCTGAAAGTAGCGGTTTTTATCAAATTTCTGAAAATCGTCACAAAGCTTGAATTTTACCCCATTATATGCCCCACATTTCGTAACGTATCAGCATAAAACATCCTAAATATGAACGCCAGGGGTCTACTGAACACTTTGATGCCCAATATGTATAGATATACCAAACTATGTGGCGCACAGAGACCCCCAAATGACAATAGTGTATATACATTTTCACGGCTGACGCGCTGGCTGCTGCAATATGAGCACCTGGTGTGTGTATTATGCGACATTAGACCCCCCTAACAGTACAGAGACCCCAGAAAACCATATATTTTCAGAAAGTACACATTCTGACGAATCCAATATGGGTAAATATGTGTTCCTACTGCAAACTGCCAAACTGCAAAGCAATGCTGAAAGTAACGGTTTTTATCAAATTTCTGAAAATCGTCACAAAGCTTGAATTTTACCCCATTATATGCCCCACATTTCGTAACGTATCAGCATAAAACATCCTAAATATGAACGCCAGGGGTCTACTGAACACTTTGATGCCCAATATGCATAGATATACCAAACTATGTGGCGCACAGAGACCCCCAAATGACAATAGTGTATATACATTTTCACGGCTGACGCGCTGGCTGCTGCAATATGAGCACCTGGTGTGTGTATTATGCGACATTAGACCCCCCTAACAGTACAGAGACCCCAGAAAACCATATATTTTCAGAAAGTACACATTCTGACGAATCCAATATGGGTAAATATGTGTTTCTACTGCAAACTGCCAAACTGCAAAGTACTGCTGAACGTAACGGTTTTTATCAAATTTCTGAAAATCGTCACGAAGCTTGAATTTTACCCCATTATATGTCCCACATTTCGTAAAGTATCCGCATAAACCATCCTAAATATGAACGACAGGTGTCTACTGAACACTTTCATGCCCAATATTCACAGATTTACCAAACTATGTGGCGCACAGAGACGCCCAATTGGATATATAGTAGATAAAATTTACAAGACATAACAAAATAATACAGAAAGTGTGAAATTCAAATAAAATTACTAAAATCCAATAAAACCACAAAAATCTATGCTTTTTTTTTTCAGACTAGTGTAATCAGACATCAGAATTACAGTTTGAATATTATAGCTTGGCAAAATAGGTTTTACGGACAGAATAAAGCAAGCAACAGTTATGCAGCGCTGAAAATGCAATAAAATGGCTAACAATGCACCAAAATCCCTAAAATTTCCAAATAATCACCGAAATAACATACAAAAGGTATTGCACAGTACGGTTAGCGAATACGCTATTCGCAAAGGCAATAAAACATTTTTTTGAGCCAAAAACACAACAATGCAATATGAAAAAAAAAAAAAAAGCTACACAACAGTGTGTGTGTGTGCACATGTGTACAATTGGTAAATTGCATGTTATGTGCATGTGTTTGTGTGTGCAAGTGTATGTACCCCCCCCCAAGTGTGTGTGACCCCCCTGATCCCCCAAAAAATGTATGTGAGTGTGTGTAAGTGTAAATCTAAGCATGTATTAGTGTATAAAGTGTGTGTAAGTGTATTTTGTGTGTGTGTTACACTAACCTGGGGTGTGTAGCTGCAGATCTGTGTCCATGATGGCAGGAGGAGTGGAGAAGCAGGAGGGAGTCGCCAGATCCGTTGATCCGATGCGTGGGCGTCGCTGGAGGGACCCGGAAGTGCAGGCAGCAGCAGCAGCACGCAGCCACGTGCGTCTGTTGCGTTTGTGGGGCCCCTGGACGATCGCGCCTCAGGAGCCCCTTTCCCACCCGCTCCGCTCGTTGCCTAGGGGGTTGTGAGCGAGTGGGGAAGGAGCGAGCAGCATTTAAAGCCGCTCCTGAGCTCCCCGCACGCTTATGCTGCAGAACGTAGAATCTACGTTCTGTGGCATTTCAAGATACTTTTCCACAGAACGTAGATTCTACGTTCTGTGGCACTTAAAGGGTTAATTATTGTGGGCAATTCACTCTTTGTATCCTAAGAAAAGGAAGGTGTACCCTAAAAAATGTGGATATTCAAGGTCAGTTCTTCTCAGACTTTTTGAAGCCCCCCTTAAAGGCTTAATATTTTGCCAGACCCTATTAGCTAAAAGGTTACAAATCTGACATTAGTTTATTAATGTGTCTATTAATTTTTTATGCTAACACCCATGGAGCCCACACAGGTCATAGCACCTAGTTGCTTCTTATGAAGCTAAGCCCCTAACCGACCAGTTTCACTTTTGCGAAATGACAAATATATTCTCCAAACACACTGAAGTCAATGGGGCTCATTTATCAAGCAGTTACCTATAGCAACCAATCAGTGATTAGCTTTTTAATGCCAGCTGCAAGTAGGACAATGAATGCAGCAATTTGATTGGCTGCCATGGGTAACTACCCATGGGCAAATTTGCCCAGTGTTGATAAATGACCCCCAATGTGTCAGGAACTACAGGGAATTGAATTCTGATTTGTTTACTTACAATTCCCTGTAGTTATCCTGTGAGGCACTGTGGCTTTTAGAGCTGGATCTTATCAATTTTCAGGAGATGCATCCGTCATCTCTAACTGTTACTCTCTTCACTCCACCTACCCTGTTACATAGTTAAATCGGTTTGAAAAAAGACAAAGTCCATCAAGTTCAACCCCTCCAAATGAAAACCCAGCATCCATACCCACACCCCTCCCTACTCTCAGATAGATTATAGATACCCATATCTATACTAACTATAGAATTTAGTATCACAATAGCCTTTGATATTATGTCGGACCAAGAAATCATCCAAGTCACTCATAGTCATTAACTGAATCAGCATCACAACATCACCCGGCAGTGCATTCCACAACCTTACTGTCCTGACTGTGAAGAACCCCCTACGTTGCTTCAAATGAAAGTTCTTTTCCTCTGGTGTGATGGGGCGGCCTCTGGTGTGGTGATCCTCTTTATGGGGTCCCCTGCTATTTGTCTGTTACCAACATGTGCCAATGATCAAGCAATTAAGGACCTATATAAGCCTGTCCCTTGCTATTCCCAGTTGCTAGATCATCAGAGCTCACCAGCCTAATCTTGCCTGCAGTTCCTGTGATTCTCTGCTCCTGTGGTTCTCGTGTCTGATTCCTGCCTGTGTTTCCCGAGTCCCAGCCTGGTTCCCTGTTCCTGACAATGTCCTGCCTGTTCTCTGTTCTGTTCCCTTGTTCCTCCACTCCACTTCACTTTGCCTGTTGGATCTTCTGGTGTTTGACCTTGGCCTGTTTCTCAGACCATTCTCTGCATTCAGCCTGACCCTGACCTCAGTGTGTTTACTGGACTCTCCTTGTCCCTGTCCCTGACCATTCAGCCCATTCCAGACTTTGCCTTTGTTACCGTTTATCTAACGACAGGCCTGTATTTGGACCCAGTCTGCACCTATTTTCATTCAACTTACTATGGCTTCAGCTAATTTCCCAGTCATTCAAGGGAGATTTCAGAGTTACTCTGCATACAGGCTCCAACCAGCTGGTCACTCAACAGTGGCCAGACCTGACACAATGGGTGTTTTTTTTGTGCAACATTTTTTTACTGCACAATCGAGTCTATGAGGGGGGGGGGGGTCGAAAGGCAGCAAAATATTTTGCCTATCCCTACATTTGAACCTTTAAGGTGCTACAGCTATTGAAATCCCTTGTTTTTATTTGTTATGGCAGCATGGTAAATCATTTGAAAGTATTGCCCTAACTAAAGTTTAAGAAGGGAATACATTTTTGACAAAACAACTTTAAAAAGTTAATAGTAATGGGCTTAATAACAGAAAACAACCGTAAGGCGTTTTGTTTAGCATTTTGTTCTGATAGATTTTCTGAATATTTTCTATTCAAATTCAGTGTGAGCAGCCAATTATTGCTGTATTGTAGGCATGAATTAATATGGATCTGTTGGTGCAGCTCTTGACCGGAACAAAACATACAAATTTATCTATGTAAATAGACACATTTCATGGTCTCTTTTAACAAAACCACACAATGGACCCTAATTACTACATTTGCATTGAATTGCTTTAAAGTTTACAACGTTGGCACTGATTGAGTACATTTTAAAAAATCTACATAAATACACAGAATTTTAATGTAAATCCCTATACATATTAGTTTAATGGGTCTTACCTAGTGGCAGCTTAAGAAATGAAGGTGCGTCCTTTAAATAGTAAACAGTAATTGTGACTTCATCACCAGCATTCCGTAATAAGTGAACCTAGAAAGGAATATATTAAAGGAAATTTATTAAAGCAAATACAAACATATGAAGCCTATTCCTCGATACCTGACAGTGTGGCATGAATATAGTAAAATATGATCTGAATAAAGTTAGTCTGATACCTTTATCACCAGTTGTGAATTTGGCCAAAAGGTATACAGTATGTTGTTTTTTCAGTCCTTTTTAATGCCAGTTATTTCGCGATCTGATCCAGAAAGCCACAAAGATAGAAAGCTACAGAATGTTGTTGTTGAGTCACTGGGGTTCATTTATCAATGCATCGCAGCACTAAATAGGTCCAACTTTTGCCCAGAGCATGCATATATTTAAGCGCTACATATATGTAGCGCACAACTGTTTTAAAGTGCAATTAATGTGCTACTTTGGACGCTGACATTTGCGTTTCAGGAAACTGCACATTTTAAATTTCTGTCGCAATACTTGTAATACGCACATATGGGCACATACTAGCGCTCCTGGCCACAACTGTGTTAGAAGTACGCCACAAACTACCAGTCATAAATATCAATGCCACTGTGTAGGAGCACATTTGCGCACATGTCCACGCATATTGCCTAACTCCAACACTGGCTCACTGTAGCCACACCCACAGCCGTGCCCCCAAGAAAGATGTCATTACTTGTGACATAATTGCCCGATATTTGTGCCATGTGCATAAACAAAACCTTCACAAAAATAATCTTTTACAGGGAATGTAACGCATGTATTTGCATGTGCGCAAAAAATGGTGCATACATTCGGTTGAGCTGCTGTGCTGCGTTAATAATTGAGCCCCATGGAGTCTTGTTCTGTGATCTTGCCCATTCACCTTGATCTTTGTAATCTGATTTTCTGGTTTAACCCTTGCCTGCTATTCAGACTTCCTCTTGCTTCCTCTGCCTGCTACTCAGATTTGCTGTTGTTTGCTGCCTGCTCAGGTCTCTAGCCTGCTTCATGGACTAGTTCTTGTTAGATGCCTTCCTTAACCACTGGCCTTGTTTCTTTCATTGCACCTTGTACAGGTATATGACCCCTTATCCGGAAACCCCGATATCCAGAAAGCTCTGAATTACGGAATGGCTGTCTCTTATAGACTCCATTTTATCCAAATAAGCCAACATTTTTAAAAATGATTTTCCTTTTCTCTGTAATAATAAAACAGTAACTTGTACTTGATCCCAACTAAGATATAATTAATCCTTATTGGAAGGAAAACCAGCCTATTGGGTTTCTTTAATGTTTACATGAATTTCTAGTAGACTTAAGGCATGAAGACCCAAATTACGGAAAGATCCATTATCCGGAAAACCCCAGGTCCCGGGCATTCTGGATAACAGGTCCCATACCTGTACAGAATCTGCTATGTTGTTTTCTTGCTAATTCTTTACTAAATGATCTTACTTCATATTAACATGATTTCTGATTTTCACCAGGCCTGTTACAGTATAAGCCAGTTTATTCAGTAAATAGGCTCAAACCCACCAGTCAATCACCTGTGGCCAAACCTAACAGTAATGTAGGCACAGTCAAACCTTACATCTAACCTAAGTGCTAGGATATAGCAGGTATGGGGCTATTCTGTTATGAAGAATGCTTGGGACCTGGGGATTTCTGGATAATGAATCTGTCCATAATTTGGATCCTCATACATTAAGGGGGTTATTTACTAAACTCCGAATGCAAAAATCCCGAACATTTTTTAATTTTTTTAAATAAAACTGGACTTTTAAAAAAGATGACGAATTTTTCGGAATTTATTAAACCCAGAGAAAAGTCAGAATCAGAAAATCCGGCACCTCAGACCTGTAGAGGTTGCATATTAGTCAATGGGAGAAGTCCCAATGATTTTTTGATGTGTGTTTACATAAAAAGTTTTATCACATACACGACACACATTTGCAAACTATAAAATACGTAACCAATACCATATTGTTGTGTGAGGGGCAAAGTGTTCACAAAGGCAAAATTATTACCATTTCTGCAACACGTTTTTTGGTGGCAAATAACGAATCCATAACACTACAGATGCCACATATATAATTAGACAGCCAACACTATTAGAAATGAGATTCTTAATGCTTTGTGAATTCCAGTTCCATTTGGAGTAATACAAACAGGAAAATAAATGTCTTTAATAAAAAAAACTTTGTGTTTTATTAAATTGTGAGTTTAATCAAAGTAGAAAAAAATTTGAAAATTACACAAATACAATTTTTCATAAACACAGTAGGCAATTTATTCAAGAAATGCACACATAAACTAATCATTTTCACTGAGGTTTACCATTAAATCTGCAATTTTTTTTTAAAGAGAAAGTTTCTCAATTTCTTGTTTTATAAACTGATAGGAACTATTACTGTATATGAAGATGAAATAAGCTTTTTCAGACAGAAATGAATCCTGTGTTCTTTACACCGAGCTGGAAGCATTTTGATTCATGGAGGAACGGCACAGATAAACAGATTAACGTATCCCTTAAAACACTTTGCTTAATAAGAAAGCACCGATGTTTATAAATGCTGACAACCTGCCTGTTTATTTAAATATTAGAAACTACAGACTTAATTCAACTTATGATACATTTTTGAAGCATAAAAGTGATAAAGCTTTTGAACGCCCTTAGTAAAAATACATACGTACATTGTCTTTAGGAACAGATATCGGTAAATAATGTTCTAACCAAGAAAGCCCATGCTGAGCATAAGTATACCGGTACAACACAGGGAGCATATTTTTTATTGATGTGATCAACAAAACCCATTTTTGTTCACAGATGGGAAATATAAAAGCTGAGACTTAAAGATAGAAATCTAAACAATCCATTTTGATGGGAAAAAAATCTTACAGTTTTGTATCTTAAGACAAACACACAATCCCATCCAAAACAATATCTACATTTCTACATATCTACAAAACAATGATACAAATAACACATAGCTATAGTGCAGCAGGCCAACATTATCCATATATTAAAATAATAAAAAATATGAGTTTGGTGAATTGTAGTCATTTTTGGCAATAGTCTGATTTTTACACAGTCTTAGCTTAATGGAACAAAAGAAGACTAAATAGTTGAATCTTTCTTTTAGCTAGATTTAAGTGGAAATCAGGCTCGGGCAAAGTTGATGAGCACCTTAGGCAACCCTGTCCTGTGTGGATCCTCACTCCCTCCAATGCATGAGCATACATGAGATTATGCACCCACACGAGCTGCAGAGCGGCGGGTGGGGTGCTGTTTTGACATCTCCAGAGAACAATGCTTTTTTGAATTTTTTAAAAGGCAAACCAAGGTATAAACTGCCCCTACTTCTCAATAGCTTATGAGCAAGGGTCTATGTCCATACAACCAGAAACAAGCCAGGGTTATTATCCCACTGGGGCACCATGCATTTAATTGCTCAATAAACCTTCGTTTTCAACCTTGGACCCCCCCCCTTATTTTACTTTTTTTTTTAACACCACCTCTGAACAGGGTGGATGCCCTGGGTGACTGGGAACAGAAGGCCCCAATATCAAGTTGAAATATATGGTAACCCAAGTCTTTATGAAGTAGGGGCTGCATGGACCCCATAAACTAGTGCCAGTAAGTGATAGCCTAGTTTCTTTAACAGTATATCCGATGGGTGTAAGAAAGTTGGGGCTAGTGAGACAAAGCAGTTTTGTTGTCCAACAAGGAGAGTAGTGGGATAATCCCAAGGCTTCTCAGCCACAATAGGGACTCCGTTCTCGTAAGACTACGGAGCACCACTGAATAATTGGTACACTGTGGCCAACACCTGTGGTGAGTAATGTACCCTGTATTTTTGGCTGTGTGCCCAAAAATGATCATTTGTACAATTTTTGCACATTCAATAACTGTATGGTCAGAAAGAAAGGATTCCATGTAACCTTCTCTTCCACCTGTTACACAAATTCCAAAAAACACTGCATATAAAACTGAATTATCTGGATTTGGTGGATTTTCAAACCTGTCTCGTGCCAGGCTTGTTCTCTTAATTGCTGAGATTAAATCTTCCTTCCTTTCTTCCTTGAGACATGTTTTTTTAGTTCATTCAATTAGTCAGATCACTTGCAATATTCTTCCCTGGACGGTCATGCCAATTAAGTACTGTATGTTTCCATGTTAATTGCTATGTTAATGAAGCGTTCAAACAGCATTTAATCATCAAAACTTTGAATATGTATCACTAGCTAATCAGAGGAAATCATGTCTCCATGGTTTATACTATGAAGAGTAACTAATATATTTTGACTGTTAATTAAAATTAAATAAAATGTATACATTAATTAAAAAGCCGAATGTATTCATAAGTATTAATGATAAAATTGGCTAAAAAAATATGTGTGCATTAGACTGTATAAGGGAACTGACACTAAGGGCTAAATTTATCAAGGGTCGAATTTTGAATTGAAAAATCTTTGTAATTCAAAAAGACCAACCGAAATTAAGCCAAAGTTTGTTTTTGGTCAAATAGGTCCATTTTTGATTGAATAGGTCGGTATTCGGACAAATTTTAATTGTACGAATTGAAGGAATAATACATTCGATCGAATCCAATTCAAAGTTTTTCCCAACAAAAACTTTGATTTTTCAAAGTCCACCAATTGACTCCAAATAGGTTCTAGGAGGTCCCCAATAGACTAAAACAGCAATTCGGCAGGTTTTAGATGATATGATAACTTTCCATATTCAAATTTTAATTTTTTTTCAAATTCGAACTGAATTTGGACTATTCCCTAGCCGAAGTACACAAAAAATCTCGAAATTTGCATTTTTTTCATTAGAAAATTCACCTTTAATAAATCGGGCCCCTAACCGAAGAGGAAAGTTGAGAATAAATATTGAAATGTCTGTGAAAGTTTTCATTTACCAGGTCACAGTATATCTAGTAGATATACTGGGGTAAATTTATCAAAGAGTGAAGTTCCGCCACTAGAGTGAAATTCCGCAGCTCTCCATTCATTTCTATGGGATTTTGAAAGGCGTATTTATCAATGGGTGAAAGTGAAAGTTCACCCTTTGATAAATACGTTTATAAAAATCCCATAGAAATGAATGGAGAACTGCGGAATTTCACTCTAGTGGCGGAACTTCACTATTAACTTCACTCTTTGATAAATATACCCCACTGTGTCTAGAGCAAGCCCAGGTGTAACGCCAAACAAAGCCTCCTTTAGGCTGCCAGTCTACATAGGGGCTAACAAATGGCCAATCACAACATTTATTTTGCACCACTGAGGAACATTTTTCATGCTTGCGTTGCTCCCCAACTCTTTTTACATCTGAATGTTGCTCCCAGGTAAAAAAAAGTTGGGGACCCCTGCCCTAAGGGAATAGTAGTACCTGAGCAATAGCTGGTATACTCCTCCTTTAAGTGCTAAAAGCCTGAACTAAACAACAACATAACTTTCAAGACAAAACATTTTAAATTCTACAACTTTTGCATGTTTTGGGATTAGCATCACATTTCCTTCCTCATTATTTAATATAACACCAGAAATTGATCATTTAGCAAGTCATATTCTAGCGGCAAGACACCAAGAATTTACAATTTAACATTTATTATTGATTAAAGTTAACAGTTTTACATGATTAATTGCCAGATCAATATTGCTCACACACACGGTTTTACGTATAAATAAATAAAAGATCTTTAAAATACTTAAATCTACTTTATATCTAATAAAACCCATCATGTATTTTAAAGGCTAGACATTAATTAAAATTGGGTTCTTTTCTTTGGAAAAAACCCAAACTGCTGAAAACACAAGTGAGTTTAGCCTTTTCTACAGTCGTTTTGCCTGACCAAAAACATCAATAGACAATAAATCACCCCCAAGTTTTGGGCACTTTACTGCAAAAACTTCACATAGATTGGTCGGCTTACATGAGATGTACACTAATAATTAGATTAGTGGTGGATTTTTAATACATTTTCAAATGTTTTTATCCCTGAACTTAAAGAGGAAACTATTTTCAAAATTAAAATGTAATATACGCTTCATCTCATAGAAATCGGAAACACCATAAATAAATTAAAAATTCTGTAATGCAATAATCAAACTATTATTCTGTATCCCACTATCAGCATGACTCTTTTTATGCAGAAGTCAGAAACAGAGTTTGATGGCCATTAAGGCTGAATACATTAACATTTGGTATTTGCTTAGTCAATGTATAAAAGCAACTGTCTTTTAAAATAACCGACTCTGACACAATGCTGCATCTAGAGAGACAGATTGCCTGTGGGGAATAGTGAAGAGTATGTATGTATAACTTCCTTCATGTAGAGCTGCAAAGATACACAGCACTGTACAATCTTATAGTGTATAAGTACACACAGGGATGACAACAAACATAATAAATACAATAAATTTGTATAAATACACAAAGATTAAGTGCCTTGTGGTAAGAGAGACAATAAGAAGTAGGTTCCTCTCAATCCTCTCAATTCCTCTTAGAATCCACTAGAGCCTTGACTTTTATTTTATAAAGTTGCAGGGTACATGGATGTCATATTACATAACATATGTAATATTGAAACACATTAATGTTTATCTCCTATGGTGTTTTTTTCTACAAATATCTGACTTTTTAGGTAAAGTCCTGTTCCTGGAGTCAAATCATCCAAACAATCCTGATACACTTTGATTTCTTTTATTTTCCTTTGCCATTTAAGTGGGTTGCTTTTATTTTAAGTCCTATCCTGACACAAATAGACCAATGATCTGTATTTGGAGATGATGATGATGATGAAAGGTAAACATCAGGCTTTTATTATCAGGCCAAGCTGTTCTCCCTTATATGATGGTATAGTGGTAAAGCCTTTAATCATAATAGAATCCGGGTTTTATTTTTCAGAACAGAGCATTTTTTCTATATGGAATGATGAGCATTGATCTTACATTGAAACAGTGATTTGATAAGAACAGCAAGCTATGACCAAGGTCAGCCTAGAATATCATAAAAACACATAACAATACATAGATCATCATTAAGTCATTTATTTTATTTTATTTATTTCTAGTTTAACCAAATCCATGGGATAAGTCTACTCCACCTTAATTAAAAATATATCACAATGCAAGTCTAAGAAGACATTGTTTCACATGCCAGGAAAATATAGGGAACATTTTAATTTTCAATGTTAATAAAATGTGAAAATAAAGGAACTTAAATTAATCTGCCCATTGAGTTTGCTCCTTTTTTGGCTATTAATTTGGTATTGTACAAGGTCTATAAATGAAGAACACGGCTCTGGACGTTCACATTTATGGTTGTATGTTTATTCCTAACAAACATTTAAAAAAGCGACACAACACTCAACTGTCCACTGTTCTTTACTAATTTGGAGTTTGATTGCATTAGTATAATTTTACATACTAATTTTGTCATAATTTCAACTTTTTAAAAGTCAAAAGTCATCAGAATTTATTTTTTTTGCTGGCCCCAGTGCTCTTCTGTAGTTTCCCCTTTAAAACTCAGACCCAAAAAAGTTGGACTTTAGTAAATAACCCCCTTAATATATCTAAAATTTTCTGAGTTTCAAAGAAGTATAAAAAAAAACAAATTTTTAGAGATTCGTGAAAAAAAATTGAATGTTCTTAAGTAGGCCCCCTAGTAAACACAGGGATAGCACCTTGGTCAGAACTGAACTGAACTTTGACTCCATGTTACCCTTGTTAACAATAAAATACCATAAACATTGATTAGACAAATAGTTGATAATACATTTAAGAGATGCTGTATGTTAAATATAATCTCAACTTCATGGAAAAATTATTTTGAACATTTTGTCAAAGAATGGAGGCTTCCTACAGTTTAGCACTTTTTCAAATTGTATAACCAGGACTTTGTGGGACAGTGTTGTTTATAGAATTTGTTCATAGCAGCAGAGATGGGTCAATAAATGGATGGGTAGTTCCACTTGTCTTCATGTGTGGTATACAATACAATGTATGCAGAATCCATCTCTTTGTATTGCAAAGGTTCCCCTCCACAATCTGCACTTTAACACTGGAAAAGGTGATTGTTTGATAGGCTCTCAGAAATGTGGCTTATAAAAAGAAATACCCTAGAGTTGATACTGATATGCTGCTGTGAAATTAGAAATCTTGTTATCATTGCATGTGTCGCTGATTTTTATTATTATTTTATCTTGATTTGGTGATTCAGTGGAGAAAATGATCAGCAAAGGACGAGGGTTTACTTTTCCTTCAATTGTGCAAAAGTTGTTTGTTTTGCAGTTTTAACTCTTAACTCCCATATGTAATAAAAGAGTTTGCCCAGGTGTGCTAAACAATAATAAGATGTTTGCTTCCTACTATAGGTAATAAGAAATACAGTACATTAAATCAATAACTAGGGTGGTTGTCTTATCCTATCAGCATAACTGTACAGGTATGGGACCTGTTATCCAGAATGCTTGGGACCTGAAGTTTTCCAGGTAACGGATCTTTCTGTAATTTTGATCTTCACACCTTAAATCTACTAGAAAATCATGTAAACATTAAATAAACCCAATAGGTTGTTTTGCTTCCAATAAGGATTAATTATATCTTAGTTGGGATCAAGTACAAGCTACTGTTTTATTATTACAGAGAAAATGGAAATGGAAAGAAAATGGAAATCAATTTTACAAATTTGGATTATTTGTATTAAAAAAGAGTCTATGGGACATGGCCTTTCAGTAACGCTAGACTTTCTAGATAACGGGTTTCCGGATAACAGATCCCAAACCTGTACTTATTTTACAGCGTATTTGTGCCCATTGAGCAGCAGGGAAACAACTGTTCTTGTAGTAAAACATTACTATCAATCTTTATAAGCCAGGGGTCCCCAACCTTTTTAACCCGTGAGCCTCATTCAAATGTAAAAAGAGTTGGGGAGCAACAAAAGCATGAAAAAAGTCCCTTGGGGTGCCAAACAAGGGCTGTGATTGGCTATTTGGTAGCCCCTATGTGGACTGGCAGCCTACAAGAAGCTCTACTTGGGACTGTAATTAGTTTTTATGCAATTAAAACTTCATTTCAAGCTTGAAATTCAAAAATAAGCCCCTTCTTTGAGGACCTTGAGAGCAACATACAAGGGGTCGAAGAGCAACATGTTGCTCACGAGCTACTGGTTGGGGATCACTGTTATAAGCTATGAGCTAAACATAGGCATATTAGTGATCATGCTGTGCCTTTGATAAAGACAGTGTAGCTATGATTCATAGACCTTAAAATACCTTATCAGCTTACTGTCTAATCAGTAAAAACTGTTATTTGATTTTAAATATTGTGCCAGTATGTATTTACTTGAAATGATGTTTAATTGTATTGTATATTGTATAAATACACAATATGGCTAAAGGTTAGTGGACACCTGACAAACATCTTAATCCAAAACCAAGGATATTAAAGGTGTGGTTCACCTTTAAGGTAACTTTTATTATGTTATAGAACGGCCAATTCTAAGCAACTTTTCAATTGGTTTTCATTATTTATTTTTTATAATTTTATAATTATTTGCCTTTTTCTTCTGACACTTTGCAGCTTTCAAATGGGCGTTGCTGACTTTTTATTACTGATCCTTTTATTCAGGCCTCTCCTATTCATATTCCAGTCTTCAAATCAATGCATGGTTGCTAGGGTAACTTGGACCCTAGTTAGCAGATTGCTTAAGATACAAACTGAAGAGCTGCTGAATAAAAAGTTAAATAACTCAACAACCTTCAATAATAAAAAATGAAAACCAATTGCAAATTGTCTTACAATATCACTCTCTACATCATACTAAGTTATCTTAAATGCGAACAACCCCTTTAATATAAATTTGGTCCTCTATTGGCTGCTAAAACAGCGTTTGTGCTCTTTTATTCTGGGCTTTCCTCTAGATGATGGAACATTGGTTGTGGGATTTTTATCAAACCAAACATAACTGGCTTGGAACTGATGTCGACAGAGTTTCAGTTCATCCCCCAGGGATTAATATAGTTTGAGGTCAGAACTCTATGTAATTATAAGAGGTATCCACCTACTTTTGTCCAGTTTGTGTTTGTTATAATTCCCTTTTGGGGGAATGTTATAAAAGTTGCAAAGAGCAAAACAATGCTCTAATAAGAATAAACAATCACATTTAGCAATGTAATATTCTTCCTTAAACTGTTATTGCATTGCAAATTTTAATTGCACATTGAGAATTTTAATTGCGCTTTGCCCACTTTTGAGAAGTGCTTGAAGGTGTCGCAATCTTTTGGAGCAAACAGAATAACTTTTCCATTAAAGGGGTTCTATGGTCGAAATCTACAATCTTTCCTAGGCTTTGGGGAATGATTATATACAATTTGAAATTGCAACACATTCTTTTTTTTTTTTTTTAAAGGTTTTGATTCTATAATAACCGTTACCTTTCCTGTCTATTTATTCCCCCAGAATCAGCTCAGTTCACTTGTAAAGAAAACCTACTGCTTTTTTTATCGGTGGGTGGGTGGGTCAGGCAGATGAGACGCCCACTGGCCATGAGGTTTTCTTTACAGGTGAACTGAGCTGAATCTGGGGGAATACATAGACAGGCAAGGTAACGGCTATTATAGAATCAAAGCAGTACTTCGCTCCCTAACGCCTGGCGAATTTGCACTCTTTTGAATGGACGTAACTACGCAAATTCACTAAGATGCGGATTTTACTGAATGTTACCTCTTGCGCCAGACTTTGCCTTCGCCACCTCAGACCAGTTAAAGTGCAATAGAGTAGATAGGAGTTCCTAAAAAAATTGTTGAACTGTTGAAGTCCCAAAAAACGCTGGCGTCTTTTCCTTTTTCAGGGTGATAGGCTGAAAAATAGCGTACATTTTTTTGGGGGGTAAGCAGCTTCCCCCCTACATTTCCTAACATATGGCATATAAACTATACACTGGGCTCATGTGTAGGGCAATATAACTTTATTATATTTTATTAAGGTTTCCCAGACTTGTGTAATGTAAAGTATTTGCTGCAACAAATACGTCCATTCAACTTTAACTTTCTGTCGTATGCAAATTAGGCAACGCTAGTGCAACTTTGCTTGGCGCAGTAACGCTAATGCAACTTCGCCAATGTTCAGCACCCTGGACAAAACTTCAGAGTTTAGTGAATTAGCGTTGTCCTGGCGTATATAAGCCTGGCGAAGTGTTGCGCTGTGAGCGAAGCCGTCACTAGCGAATTTTCAGAGGTTAGTGAATTTGCCCCTATAGGTGATGGCCTTCCAATAATTTGGAGCTTTCTGGATAACAGGTTTCCAGATAAAGAATCACATACCTGTAACTTTGCACACTCAGGATTCCATGCCATCATCATCACCCACGGGAACCTCCCACCACACACCAGTGCTAGATGTTCATTTGGATATCAGCTAGGAGGCATATATTTTATTGCACAGTGGCCTTGAAGGGAACCAGCAATGCAGCCTATGAGTAAGTGCCTATCTTAGGCACAAAACGCGTCAGGCTTACACATGTCCTAATAAAGATTTATACATTTTTTTTGGCTACTGCTTTACTACAGGATGACCTCTTTGAATCATCCTGTATTTGAATTCTTTGTGTTTTCCCAAAAATTGGTAAACCATTGGAATGGGTGTTACCCAGAGATCATCTTTCAACAGAATTTTCTTTTTTTGATTTTTGTATATTTTATTATTTATTTGTTTACTTTCTGACTGGACTTTACCCTAAGAAAATTGGAGCTACACACCAGTACTAATATGGCTTTATACACCAGTAATGCAGCCATTATACAGAGACGGCGGTTTCAAATGTTGCAGGGTGCAGAAAGCATTAGCTATGACCTTTGCTGTACCTGAGACCAAATTGTCCATTATCCCCTCTGTGTTGGTGTACAATATATCATCCCTCAGTAGATTTACTGCAAGAACATCATCAGAATAACAGAATAAGCACATTAATTATTCTGACTGACTAACAAACAGCTCCAATTTAAGCATAATTTGGGATAATGTAGGTGTGAAAAAATGTGTGAATTTGAATTGGGTGGCCTTTTCCATGTGATACAAATATTTAGCCCATAACAGACATTGTCGACATTATTTAAACATGTTTTCTGCAGATTAACAAAGGTTTAGGAAGAATGAACACAGATCAGTGTAAAATACTTACAACTTACCACTTCTTCATGATTCGCATTTTCAACATTTATGCCATTAACCTGTAACATAAAAGAACGTTTGATTTAGAGAGTCAAGGATAGTCCTTCATCTAAGCATCTTGTATCATCATGAACACACAGTAACACCTTAATAACATTATCAATGCCTAATACTACAGTTTAAAAGATAACTAAAGCTTAAAAAACCTTAGAAAATGTCTAAAATTGCCATATTTTATATACTGAACTTATTGCACGAGGCTAAAGTTTCAGCTTGTCAATAGCAGCAATGATCCAGGACTTCAAACTTGTCACAGGGGGTCACCATCTTGGAAAGTGTCTGTGACACTCACATGCTCAGTGGGCTCTGAGCAGCTGTTGAGAAGCTAAGCTTAGGGGTTGTAGCTTTTTATCGAGCATAAATTGAGGTGGACTGTAATATAAGCTGATGCTACCCTGCTTATAATTAAAATGTAATGCTAATTGCACTGGTTTCAATGCTGCCATGTAGTAATTATCTGTATTAATTACTAATCAGCTTTATATTGTGACATTTCTATTCTATGTGTACTGTATATTGTGAGTGGGTCCCTAAGCTCAGTGAGTGACAGCAGCACAGAGCATGTGCAGTGAATCAGCAGAAAAGAAGATGGGGAGCTACTGGGGCATCTTTGGAGACACAGATCTTTACTGTTAAAGGGATGCGGCTGCCTTGGGCTGGTACTGAAGCCCAAAACTATGGGGCCCATTTACTTTACTCTAGTGAAGAAATAGAAGAAAAAAAATGTGAATTTCAAATGTTTTTTTATGGCTTCTTCGACCATCGAATTGGCTACTTCGACCTTCGACTTTGAATCGAACGATTCGAACTAAAAATCGTTCGACTATTCGACCATTCGATATTCGAAGTACTGTCTCTTTAAAAAAAACTTCGACCCCCGTACTTCGCCATCTAAAACCTACCGAGGTGCCATGTTAGCCTATGGGGAAGGTCCCCATAGGCTTTCTAACAATTTTTAGGTCGAAGAAAAATCGTTTGATCAATGGATTAAAATCGTTCGGTCGAAGGATTTAATCGTTTGATCGAAAGATTTTTTGTTCGATGAAACTATTTGCGGTAAATCCTTCGACTTCGATATTCGAAGTCGAAGGATTTACATTCGGCAGTCGAATATCGAGGGTTAATTAATTAACCCTCGATATTCGACCCTATGTAAATCTGCCCCATAATGTATAACATTTCTAGCTACTTCTTTAGTTAAGCTTTAGTTATTCTTTAATTACAAAAAACATAATGCACATACAGTTAAATAGCACTCCAATTATCATGCATGTAATGTTTCTGCAACTAAATGAAAAGGTTGCATGTCTGTAAACTCGTTGTCTGATAGGCCTACCTTTGTGGACCCCACACACATTTAAGGCCCCTACCTCCACAGTTTGTTACAATGAGAGTTAAAATGTTGCCTACAGACTGTACACAGATATATTTTTAAAACAAAAAACATGGGTATAGTACAAGCAAAAGTTGAAGACTTTCCTACCTGCATTACTGCATCTCCTATGAATAACATTCCAGTCTTGTCAGCTTTAGAATAATAAAAACCAAGAAATATTAAATAAGAGTAATGGTATGGTCAATTAATATAGTCATACTTATATAAAAATGCATTTTTGAGATCTTTTTTTTATTAAAACTAAAGTTAATTATACTACACTCTGCATTTCTTCCATTAATTTGTGATAGTCAGTAGCTATGATTTTTTTTATATCACTTTGTAACGTTAATCCCCAAGTAATCGCTCTCAGGAGCGTAGAATTGGTCGATAGGCCCGCGGTAAGAAGTTAAAAGCTTCCTGTTTCTTGGTAGAGAGAACTGTAGTCAATACTGTATTCTCTATGCACTACTGCTATATAGTACTCATGCTTCAAGCTCCAAACCTGTTAAAGTTTAGTCTCTGAGTTTGTACAGCACCAGAGGCCTGTGCTCAGCCACTGGAATACACACAGCAGGGTGGAAGAGATCTGCAACATTTAAGGACAGAATTGATTGCAAATGTAAGTGATAATTATTTTTCAGTGCGGTTGTTAGATTTTTCTAATTAAATACCTTAATGCATAAAGCTTGACTCACACGTTTCATTCTTTATTATTCAAATGAGAATAAAAATCACCGCAAACAATGTGCTCTCGGGCTTATTCACGCTGGCAATTTAGAAAGTTGGTTTTGCTGTACCAACAAATCAAATTAGTTTCCGTAAGTTTCATGATTCCCTAAGGAATTGTTCAATCTGATTGTGTTTTTAAGAGTGAAACGCAGCAGCATCTGGAATCTGATTTTGCTTAGATGCCCCCAAACCCGCTTTTTGTTTTTCCTTTGATTTTCAGTTAAATGAGAATTTTGTTTTAGAAATTGTTTAACAGATTTTTAGTACCTCTTTATTACAGACTTATTTTATAGTTTTTAGAATCTCTTTTTTACACACCTATTTAGTGTTGTTATTTCTTCTGATATTTTCAGAGTACATGTGAAAGAGTTCATTTGAAATGCTGACTTTGAGGTTGTTATGAAATTCTTGAACTTTAAATTCCAATCCTTGAGTTGAAACATTATTTCAGGAGTCAGGGTCGATTTACTAATAATCAAATATGCTGTAAATTGTTTTCACAAATCTCTACAAATGTGTGGCTTTCTTATATTTCATAAAAGCTCTAACAATTCAAGAATTTTTAAGTGTAAAAACCATGAAAAACATTCTTGGTTGAAGAGAAAGTGGGTTTAGTTATGGTTTCAAAAACCTCTAAAACCACTAAAATAATAAAAAGGTCTCTCAGAAATTAATTGGATTAACAATCAGTCGAAAGCTGAGAAGAAACAAAAAACAACCAAAACATCTTCCCCCATGTTTCCCTCCAACATGAGTCTGTGTTTTTTCTGTCTCTGTAACCCATTTTGTCACCAGCTAGGGTAGATTGTCAAATGGAAGAAAGTGCAAAGTATTTATTAAATCTGAGGTCATGTGCTAATTTTTTTAGCACCACAAATTTGGAAATCCTTCTTCTGGATGAATCAAGTAGAAGGGTTCTTCACAGATGCTAATTTTTGCAATATAAACAATTGAGTATGAAAAAATACAACTCAGAATAATAGTACTCACAAACTGATGGATACACATGCAACTCAGAAACCAAGTGGTATATTTTACATAAAAGTAGAGCAAAGCCGACTTTGCATAGACAATTGTTTCCTTGGATATCTGGGTATTCAAGGACCAGCATGTCATTTTTGAAGACCTAAATATAGAACTTTATGCAACGTCAATGGCAAATTGTCATTCCAAGACTTTAAGCTTAGCAGTACAAATTTTACTTGAAACCAGAAAATGTTTAAAATGGCGAATACGGTTTTAAATTTTTTTTTGAAAAAACGTTACTTTTCCTTTTCCGTATGTGCTTGTTCATTTATGCCACAATCTAGCTCTTAAACAATTTGTTTTCAAATTAGTTCAAATAATTTCCCAATGTAGCAAGGAAAATAAAGATAAATTGTAGTGAAATTTCCATTTAATGTTGTAATTAGATAATGGGTCATGTTTATATCCTCTAGAAATATTGCATGCTTATGCTTTACTCATTTGCTGAAAAAGGATGGATGCATATTTTATCACATTATTCATGACTTTGTTTTACACCTTCTATTAATTTTTCTGTCTTTTGGTAAGCAGCCCAGTGAGGTGAGAATGCCTCTAAATCTTAATTGCGGTTAAATATAGCTCTAGTGATTAATAGGAGTCTTTTTTTTCGTAAGCTCATTGCCGAGGTAAAGCTTTTATTCCATAAGGGCATTTCGATGGTAAAAGTTTATTTGAATTGGTTTATTCACTTAAATGGGCAGTTCTGAGTAGTCTGCTTGTTTATTTGTGTATAATAACTAATTTTCACAGTTTTTGTCAGTACTTTAAATTTGTTTATTGTAAGAACTAAGGAACCCAACTATAAAACGTAAGGACACATTGTCTTAGATATTACTTAAATTTCTAAATTCTATATATTTATATAACTACCAAACTCCTTTATTGCTTATGGAGGCACATTAATCAAAGGTCGAGTTTTTTTAAACTTGTTTAAATTCGAAAATACTCAAAATTCGACTGGGGAGTTATAAATAAAAAAAAAATGGAATATCTGAAACTCAGACAAATTTTACAGAATCGAAAACTGGAATCTAATTTGAATCAAATTTGACTAAACTAGATTCCTGTTTTTTCTCCAAAAATAAATCTCGCAATTTTAATTCGAATCAAAGCTCGAATCAAGTTTGGATGATTCACAATTTGAATTTGAGAGTTTTGACCATAAAAAAAATCAAAAATTGGAATTCGAATTTTCAATTTGACCCTTAATAAATCTACCCCTTAATGTGACTATATTTTATATATTTTATCACAGGGATAAAATGTGATCTGCATAATCCCATCATATACTATTAGTTCTGATGTGACAACTAGATTATAGTGTTCCAGTAATAATATTCATTTCTACAACATAGACACAGTCTGTTTTATATAAATCCTCTAAAAGCAATGTCTCTCTATTTATCTTTAAGCAACTTTTACAACTAGTTTGTACTTGTTAAATACATTCTAAAACTGTAGAGGTCATTTATGACCTTCAAGGCAGGGTGCAAAGTGTCAAAATTAAGTGCAATCCGCACCTTATTTGTACATTGTAAACCTCTTTCCTCTATTACAGAATTTGTGTGGGTCTCCAAATTCCCTAAATAATACAACATTGACTGTATTTCCAAGTGGAAGGGGAGACACGTATAAGTGTTCTGCTCAGTACCTGCCACTAATTGCACATCAAGACAGACAAGTAAAAGAATTGGCAGGGGATGCAGACAGCAATGGAGCTCTGTCCTTATGGTTTGCCCCAGGGCCGGAACTAGGGGTAGGCAGAGTAGGCAAAGCTGAGGGGGAGCCAGGCACGTACCTGCTCTGTCGCCTACCCCGTGTCCGGTCCAGTCTCTCACTGACTGCCACTGGCTTCTTCCATGTAAATGCGATTCTGCGCATGCGTGCACGCATTTCGCGCATGTGCGCTGGAGCGAACTTTCGTGCATGCGCGCTGGAGCGAACTTTCACTCATGCACAGTCAAGCGCGCACAGAGCCGGCGCCTTGGCCCGTCAGGCTGCCTAGGGTGCCTGGCCAGGTTGGCCCGGCTCTGGTTTGCCCTATAGCAAGTACTAAGGGCAGGGCTGTCCAGAACAACACCAATGCTATGGTATGAACTTACCCTAGATTTTTTATCCAACACATGTGCACAGCACAGCCATTCCTCCAGGCAGTGCTCCATGGATCAGCATTAAAAGCTGACAAGTAAATGCCACTTGCTGACATGAGGACAAATGCCTTGTGCACAGTTTGGTTAACTTTGCCACAATTCAGCCTAATCCCTCTGTTTTTAAATATATATTTAAAAATGGCATAGTTTAGAAAATCACAGTGATTCTTTTAACAGAGTGTATTTGGAATTTAAGCAATGTTCTTCAGTTCAAGTAAAACTGTATGGAGCATCGGAGGGGTCATCTCTTAGTTAAAGGAAGTGGCGAGACGCCATGAAACACATAAAGCAGAAAGCTTAATATCCTGTATGCATCAATGTTTTTTAAAAATTGGAAATAAAATGTGGCTTTTAACTGAGAGTTGTGCTCTGTAATTTGAGTTTTTTACATTGACTATTGTAACGCCTATTTGGGCCACTCGGGGTTAATTCACCAGCTAGAACACTAGAGCATGGGTTACACACGACTTACACCCAGGGCAGGACCTTCGCTAAGTGGAAGTGTTCCCTCTATGGTGTAGTGCAACTACATCCCCCCCAGGCTACTGTGCACACAAAAACAACTTGGGCGCCAGGAGGTTCTTAACAATCAGGAACGGTTTATTATGCCAAAAAGGGCAAATGACCACAGGTTTAATACTCACGCAGGAGTTGAGGAAAACAGCATATTGAGAGTTCACACAGATCAAAGGCAGGCTCACACAGAGAGTACACAGGCAAATGCAGTACAACCTTTCCCTCCTGGAAGTTGTCAGGAAAGCAGCTTCTACCCTACAGTCCCTCTACACTGAGGTCCCTGACTGGAGGCAACACAGAGCCTCTGGGAAGCTACTCCCTTTTAGGGATGTAGCGAACTGCCGATCGAACGTTCGAAGGATTTTTCATTCGAATCGAACGTTCGATGGATTTTAATCGTTCGATCGAAGGATTTTCATTCGAATCGAACGTTCGAAGGATTTTAATCGTTCGAACGAATGGAAATCGTTCGAACGAATGGAAATCGTTCGAACGAATGGAAATCGTTCGAACGAATGGAAATCGTTCGAACGAATGGAAATCGTTCGAACGAATGGAAATCGTTCGAACGAATGGAAATCGTTCGAACGAATGGAAATCGTTCGAACGAATGGAAATCGTTCGAACGAATGGAAATCGTTCGAACGAATGGAAATCGTTCGAACGAATGGAAATCGTTCGAACGAATGGAAATCGTTCGAACGAATGGAAATCGTTCGAACGAATGGAAATCGTTCGAACGAATGGAAATCGTTCGATTTTAGCGGTCGAATGGTCGAATGGTCGAACGATTTGTATTCGAATCGAACGCGAACTCAAAATGCGAACGTTCCCAAACGTTCGCGAACATTAGGCGGGCGCGAACAAGTTCGCCGGCGAACAGTTCGCTACATCCCTACTCCCTTTCTGCAAATCCTTGTTGGAGCTTCAGCTGCTCTTTCTCTCTATCCTATCTGCCTTTCTCTCCTAGAGAGACTATGACAAGTCTGCCCTAGTATATCTGTTCCTCATTCACGGGGTTACCTGGTCCCCGACTTGGACACATGACTTCTTCTGGGCCTATTGCACTCAGTCCCCCTGAGCACATCCAGCTGGAATCACATCCAGAGGCAAAAGAGGAAGAGGCCACTCCCTGCACTCACTATATAGGAGTGTGTCAGAGCAGTGTCATCAAATCTCTCAGCCTATCACTGTAAAGGTTATTCTGTAACAGGGATTCTACCCAATAACCCAAGGAAATGGTGAAAAGATTAACTCTATAGGGCCTGTATCCCTATAGGGCCCTACACTATATTAACTGCTTGGGATTGCAGTGGATGTGCTGCACGAAAAGGATGCGGTTTGCAGGTAAGTAATCTCATAACACTATCATTTGGATTTGTTCAGTTGAAGTATTCAGTTATACCATAGTGTTAGGAAATAATAGTGAATGTAAATTAATAAAGTATATAAAAAGTAAGGTTAAATGATGCTGTTATAAACATTATACAAAAATATGAAGATGCTTGGAGATCATGATATCACAATATGATGAACTTAAAAAACTTGAATATTTATTAGAAGTTATTATCTGGATGCCACTGTTGTTTTTAGTGCCCATGACCTCAGTAACTTTTTATTCAGTATACAAAAATAAATAGGGAATGGTTTTAGGTTGCCATAGAAACAAAGCATGTTACAGTTTTGGATTTTGGGCAAAGGATTTTAGACAATTATGATACACGTGATATTAATATTATTATGAATGGTATTCAGCAGAAAGGGTCAATCAATTTTTCTATTGGTGTTCCCATTATGGATTTAAGTGAGCTAAACCAGACTGCAACACAGATACATTATTAGCAAAAAGAAAAGAAAAATGGTAAAATATATAGTTCCTACTAAAAGGTAGTACTCAAAATGATAAAATTCACTAGTCAGTGTATAAGAATTTGTCTTGATGGGGCTACCGATATCTAATGCCAGACCTTGGCAATGGCTATGTTTAGAGCAGTACCCATTAGTTTCCTTTTTCTATAGAGCCTCTGAATTCTGTAGGAGAGATTAGTTTAACATGCCCAAAACAAGAATTTCACTTCACCTGGCTGATCTTTGAAGATTTTTGATATAACAACAGGTACTTTATGTTGTGCTCCACCCTGGAAAAAGAAAACAAATTTTAAGTGTAAAGAAAATTATGATACAGTTTCCTCAAATATACAGCTGGGTATTGTTAAAGCAGATATGATTGTTACTAAGGATTCTGAGAGTAGAAGGACATCTGGAGAGATGCAGTTTGGTCAGCGGTGTACCATATGTAGCAATGGTTATCCTATTTTTTTTTCTTTGTAACCATCATTTTAATTTGAAAAGAGTCTTCAAAAACAGCTGACTTAAATTTAAAAAAAAAATGTGGGGCTAAACCGCTAATCTAAACCCATTTACAACAGAGAAGGAAGTTGAGTAAAGACAATTAAAGGACACATGACAGTGCTGCTGAAAACTGCACCAGACCAGGATACTTCTGTATGAGCACCAAGTTAGGATTCTTAGAAGTCAAACTTAGAAGCCCCTAGAGAAGAATAGCAAGAAGTTTGTGATGTGGTTCTTGTACAGTCGTTCCCTGGGCCAGTCCAGTTTTCAGCAGGTGCACTGGCCCAGGGTCTCAGGTAAGTAATTTTTACCACAAGGGATGCAAATGGTAATAAGGGAAGCAGTAGGAATAGCGATTGAGGTGGTCCCTCTTCTACTTAGTCATATTTCCTATCCTTTGTCTTGTTAGGGTATTATAACACAATAGGAGCCTAAGTGAGTGATAAGTAGGGCTGTGTCCAGAAAGCCCAAAAAACAATGACGGTTCCAGCTAACTTTAAAGCTGTTTCAGAAAACACTTTCTTAAAACCTAGAGAGAAATTGGAATATTATATTTATGGAATGAGAAAGTGATTTGTAAAGGGCCACATACAGCAAATTATATATACCTACCCTGAAACCTTTATTCTTTATGCTTTCACACACATGCAAAGGGGCAGATTCACTAAAGGGCGAAGTGTCCGACGGTAGCGGAAATTTACTGCAGGGACATCAGCAATTACTAACAGTCGTAGACGACAAATCGCTAGCGAGCAAGACCATCGCTAGCGTCCGTTCGCACTTTGTTGCCAGGCGAATTTTCACTCTGGCGAATGGTCATTACTCCGCAAATCTACTAAGCTGCTATATTTATTGAACGTTACATGGCGGTGCAGATTCGCTTTTAGTGTATTTGCCCCAATGTTAATGTGAAGTACAGTACAGGTACTTAACTCCACAGTCAAGATATAAGCAGGAAAATTGTGGATATTTAGTGGAACGCTAAAATGTTAACTGAACATACCTTGATGCTTAAACCCAGTCCTCCAATATGGTGTCTATGAAGTGTAACAGTTCTGCGCTTTAAAAAATTGCAGAAAAATACAATTTAGGTAAATATTCAAAAACTAACATTTTCAGCGTACACACATAATTTTGAAAAGCATTTTTGAATAATAACAATGGAAACTAGTACAAAACTGGATCTAGGACAACAATGACTGCCTTCTGATTCCTCCTATATTAAACTAATAAGGCTTAAGGTGGCCAAATACCTAAAAATTACGATCTTTCCAAGAAAGATCGTTCATTTCAATACACACGCGTAGAGCTGAGTCGTCAGATATACAGGTAGATATACAGGTAGAAACAATAGAATTCTACCTGTATCTGACGATTCAGCATTATCATTGGCTGATGTTTGGGTGCCTTCAAAGGCACAGATCAAAATTTTCCATCCAGCGACGAGCTGACTGATATTCAAGTCTTCTGCCATTATCGGTAGGTTCTTTTCCCACCATGCAAGCACCGAATATCGTACGAAAATTAGTTCCGTGCCATATTATCTGTGCGTCTATGGCCACCTTAAGATAGCATTCTACAAGCAGAAAAAAAATTCACATTGATATTTAAGATTATTTTAGGATAGTTCTGAAAAAAGTTTTGCAGGTCATTCATGTCTTAACCGATAGCTTTTAATTGCATATAGGGGATTTCTAAAACATGAAAGCTTTTTTTTGCATTGTGAACAAAAACTTTCCAAAATAGAAAGGGGCAAATTTACTCAAGGGTGAAGTGTCTAACTTGGGCAAAAATTCACCAGTGTGACGCCATTTCAGAACTTCACAGATTTAATAATGGTCACTGGCATAACTTCGCTAGCGAAGGAGATAGGCTCTAGCGGTACTTCACTCCCTAACGCCTGGTGAATTTGCGCTCTGGCGAATGGACCTAACTATGCAAATTCACTAAGATGCGGACTTTGAATATTACCTCTTGCGCCAGACTTGCCTTCGCCATCTCAGACCAGGCGAAGTGCAATAGAGTAGATAGGACTTCTTCAAAAAAATTTTATAAGTCCCAAAAAACGCTAGCGTCTTTTCCTTTTTCAGGGTGATAGGCTGAAAAATAGCATAAAATTTTATTTGGGGGTAACCAGCTTCCCCCCTACATTTCCTAACATATGGCACATAAACTATACGCTGGGCTCATGTGTAGGGCAATATAACAACTCTATTTTATTAAAGGAAAACTATACCGCCCAAACAATGTAGGTCTCTATAAAAAGATATTGCATAAAACAGCTCATATGTAAAATCCTGCTTCATGTAAATAAACCATTTTCATAATAATATACTTTTCTAGTAGTATGTGCCATTGGGTAATCATAAATAGAATATTGCCATTTTAAAAAATAAGGCCCGCCCCCTGGGATCGTAGGATTCACTGTACTCACAAAGATACCAACAAACCATACATGTTAGGTCACATGAGCCAATTAACAGACAGAGTTGTGTCTTTTGCTTCCACACTTCTTCCTGTTACAGTTAGAGCTGCAGTATTTCTGGTCAGGTGATCTCTGAGGCAGCACACAGACCATCACGAAATGGTGGCTCAAGGCAAGAGATGTAAAAGCGCAATATTTATTTAAATATATATTCCAGTTTGGTAAGATTCTTTAATATGCCACTTAATATAATATGAACTATCTGTTGCTTAAGTGTTCATTTTGGGGGTATAGTTTTCCTTTAAGGTTTTCCAGGCTTGTGTAGTGTAATGTATTTGCTACAACATATATACGCCCATTGAACTTTACCTTCCCGCTGTATGCAAATTAGGCAACGCAAGCGCAACTTTGCTTCGATTGGCACAGTAACGCTAGCACAACTTCAACAGCATTCCGCGTCCTCGGCGCAATTTCGGACTTTAGTGAATTAGCGTTGTCCTGGCGAATCTACGCCTGGCGAAGTGTTGTGCTGTGAGCGAAGCTGGCACTGGTGAATTTTTGGAGGTTAGTGAATTTGCCCCAAAGAGTGATAGGGTACCTGTTCTCTCTGATAGTCTAAAAAGCTTAACCAAGTAGCCGAGGGAGCAAGGATTCTCCACACTCCCTGACTCTCCCTACACTTTCCCCAAGATGACTCCAGGTTTGTCACCAGCATTAATGGCATATTCCAAATCTTGAGCCTCTGGTAAAATATGCATATTGTCAGTGCATGATGGAAATATTGAGTATACAGTAGTTTATATCTTTCTTTGCAGCACCACACAATCTTATTGGCTGTGAGAATTTGGTCAACGTCCACTTGCATATGTACGGACAAGTGACCATCTGTTAACAAATATACAGACAAAATAATACAGTGGATACATGGAGCTAAGCCAGTTCAGTTAGTTATTATCTCTCTTTGTTTTGCTTTCAAAAAGAGCCATATTTTCATATTTATTGTGATATGAGTTCATTATAAGTAAAACCACTTTCCCAAGTGTGGTAATTCATGGCTTAATTTGATTATTCTAAGAGCTCCATGCAAATAAAAATGACCTGCTTGCTAGAGTTAACTATCTATAAAACAGATGCATTTTGATCAATTATTTTGAAATTGTAATTACATTTTGTTAGTATCACTAACAAAGGATTATCCATGCAATTTTGCAACACCCTTGCCCATGCACCAGCTATGTGGTATCTGCTCCATGAAAATCCTGAAAAAAAATTCATGTAAAATTGGTCAGAGTATTCTTCTTACAACTTCTTAAGTTATTTTAAATAATTACAAGTTTTTGTTAAAATTATTTTTACAGTTTTCATGGAATTAGCAGTTTTAAACTAATCAAATTTGAAACATGAATTACACCTGCTGTTTATTTCAGCCACAATTGGCTAGAAAATAATTTAATGAGAAAAGCAACAACATATTGGCTCTACTCTAGAATATGAAGTAGGTGAACAAAGAAGAGTCCTCTTATGTTACTCTGATCAGTTATTACTTGTGGTAGTAGCAGTTGAAACAACTAACCTTTGCCTAAATAAATGTTTCTAGTAGCAATTTCTACTTGAATTGATAGATTTTCAAAATTCCTTTCAATATTTAACATTTCAATCAAGTTTACAAATCCCACTAACTTATATGAGAAAATTGTTGCCAGTTTGAGGTACCATGTAGATGAATGAGAACTGAAAATCCGCTGGAGCACTTACATTTGTACTCTGGTCACTCCCAGAAACACAGATAACGTCTTGCTTTTGTAAAGTCAGTGCTTCCTTAGTAAGTTTCAGGCGTATATCACAAGCATTTTCTGAACCTTCATTGTACAGTTGGGCAAAACCAGTTTTAGTCTGCTGAAACAAAGAAATAAACAAAAAAAAGATACTGAAATAGATGCAATTTTTATGATACTGTCAGATTCCATGCCCAAATGTTTACACAAATGGAAATGGAAAACAGACATGTTATGAAGTTATCTTAGAGTTTTCCAGATTAGACAAAACCAAACATTAAGCACTTAGTACATATAGGCCTTCAACCCTTCTCATTGCTTTACCTAAAGGAATATCACGACTTTATCATTTATCAAAATTGCTATTTTTCTGTTTGCTCCAACCAAATATACACAGATATTGTATGTTAAAATGCAGGTGTATTAAAGAAAAAGTGATGTAACATCACTATATGCTTCCCTCTTTCCCCCTGGAACTATAGGGAATTGCCTAGCTCTGCTTCCAATGTACTGGAACCCAAATGAGCATGTGCAGTGTTGAGCTGATATACATAATTGTAGGGCAATAGAAGGTTACTAAACATTGACTATGCCAGGACATTATGCACAAGTACAAAAGCTTAGCCTTGCATCTGAGCATGCTCCAAACCAGAGGTGTTAGCAAAGGGTCAGAAAAGAAGATGCTTTTGACACTCAGGTGGAAGACAATCATAGTGGTTGATTAGTATTTGATCAACTCAGGTCTATAAAATGGATTTAAATGGGTTTTTGTGGATGACATCTATTTTATCATTACTTTTTCAGCAGGGGCTTGGTGAAGCAGTAATTGTTTGGAATCTAAACATTAGTCTTGAAGAGAGTTGCCTGCATTCCCTCTGAGTTGTAAATATGTGACATATACCAAAACTAGACATACAGTACTTTGCCTTGAGAAAATAAGTAAACCTAAATAGAGCTTTGTACAACTAGCACAATTGCTGTTACACTCATATAAAATCAGAAATGTAACTGCAGGAGACAATAAAATATGAAAGGGACAAATATCAAAGTGAAAGGCGTAAGAAATAGGGGTGGAAAGCAAACAGAGGGACTAGCAAATAGGCAATGGTTAGGGGAAAAGAAATGATAAAGGGGATGCAACTTAAGCTTAAGGACAGCCAGACAGCATATTGTATAATTATATTTAGTATCAATGAAACACTTCTAAATGAAAGGTTTAGCCAAAACCAGATAAATGCTCCAACAATTATTCCTTTCCTCTCTCCCTTCAACCTCATCCCCAAATAGGTGTGTCCACTGTCCAATTCTTACTGCTGCTGAAGAAATTATTATAGTCTCCTACTACAAGGTGTATATATTTTCATACTCTTGTTTTTTGGGTCAAGAATACATTATTTACCATGTTATTTGTTCTCTTTTTAACTCCACAGCATGTGAACCCCCAGACCTAATTGAGAACTGCTGTGCGTCCCCCGTTGCTGTGCTTTGTTTTTCATTATTATAAGGATGACAAAATCAATCATAACTAATTGGCTGTTGACACACTGTGTGAGAAGTGATTTAAAAAAATTACTTCTAGTTTTCTAATAATTAAGAACATTCAGAGTGAATGCAAAATGGCATGTATTACTGTTGCAAACTGATATCATTAGCAGTATAGAGTAATACTGGACTCTAGGGCATTCTGAAAAGTTATCTTGTTGATAACCTGCTTAGATGTAGCCATGGAACACTTTTTAAGTGATAATAGAAATTCATAATGTGGAATTTAGAATGGTACTGCTGCTTACTAATGTTTAGTTTTCATTATTTAAGAGGAGCTTTTCCCAATTCAGTTATTAATGAAGCTAACAAGTAGGAACTGCAGCAAAGTACAGTATGTGAAACTGCCTCTATGAAACTTTAAACAACCTTAATTGTTCAATAATCCCAGTGTAAGCTGCCATCAAAATGTTCTGCTCTAAAAAGCTGTTCATAATTAAGCATTTTTGCCCTATGTTTATATCTTAGATTAAATCCTTTAAAAGCAGAAAATCGAGCAATTGACTGGGCTGGAACACTCAAATAACCCTTTACAGAAGGAGGGGAAGAAAAGTAACAGCAAAACCTTAGAATAAGTGGACTTGAATAACTTTATATTCGGTTCAACTCAATACAGGTCTTCAAGTAGGTTTGTGTTTAGCCCAGCACAGTGGGCTGACATCTTGAAGCCAATGGCACTCCCAGCTTGCGCATTTAGAATTTATTTTGCATATTACAAAGTATAAATATTCATTTTACAAAAAGAATCCTAAATGTTATGGATTGCCCATGAGCTTGGCTTGCCTGAAGTTGTAGGTCTATAGCAAATGGCAGGTGTAAATTAAGAAACTCACTTACTCGCCAGATAAAGACAACCATAGTGTAAAAGCTTGTTTAGTCAGTGATAGAAATAGTATAGTTATACCTAAGCATTAGTAGGATTTCTTATTCTCACAAGTGTGGAAACAATATAATATTTAGTAATATCCAATCTGTCTACAACTGTTTTTGACCAGATGCTCAAAATGCCAATGACTCGAAACATCTGCTTCTTTCACTGATTTTGGAGTTTGATCCACACCAAAAGCTTATAAACAGATGCTAAATAGGTGTACAAACATTATCAGATCTCATGGCTTTGGAATATTAAATGCATGTGGCACAGAAGCAGATGCTATTTCTCTGCATCTAAACCGATAACAAAACTTGATCAAATGAAAACTGCAGTGAAAACATCCAAGGTAATTAGCAAAGTGAAACACAGATAAAGATGAACTGTTGAAAACGTTTGAACTATTCACTGATGTTTTAACATTTTTAAACATCCATATTGAACATCAGCAAATGAAATACACAGTAGATTTAAGTACCCCTCAACACAAAAAGTTACAAGAACTATATTGAGCCTATTGACGCAGAGGAATCTTGGAGCTACTGTTACCTCTGAACCAAGTGGTAGCTCCATGAGTACCACAGTGCATAACATTGAACCCCGCAGTTGCACCAAAAGAATAAGAAATAAGGTGCACATCAGTCACATGCCAAACTCATCAAAATAACACCAACAAGACTATTGTGGGTAAAAAACACTGTGCATGCTGTGGTGCAGTAAGTAAATGAATATTTGTACTTGACAAGCTAAGCAACTGTTTTGTTTTTATTGTGTATGGAGTCATACTAGGACCCCCCAGACAAAATGGCACATTTGGCTATGCAGCCCTCATCCATGATATCTAATATTGCCCCAGGCATGATAAATGGCTGGTGTTTAGCCTGAATAATTGCCTGTTTTTGGCACAATAAAACAATTGTAGGGGACTGGTAAATAAGTTCCCCAGTATTATTTAGCAGGCAGTCCCCTAGTGTTATAGACACCTAACTGGGTCCTAAAATACAGTTAGGAGGGGTAACCGTTTCCTATTCCTGCCTTAAGTTATGCCCCTTGTTGTTCACCATAGTGACCAGTAGATAGCACTGTGGCAAAGTATAAAACCCTTTGAAGCCATGCTTTCAGGGCCCATCTTGTCCTGGCTCTAGCCTGAGCAGGCAGGCAGAGCTCGAGTGGAACCTAGACAGGTCAGGTCTAGCAAGGATAGGCTACTCACCTTCATAGGTCACTGTAGGAGTGACAGTTAGACAGGATATTTAGCTGAGCAACTTGAGGCTCCTCCGAGGATTGTGAGTGGGATTAAGATCCCTGGTACTAATTGCCCAGAAGTAGGTACTAAGTGTACACACCTAGGAATGATAGTTTCTCCTCAGGTTCCACTAAGGGAAAAGGCTGAAAGCTGGGTGTACCTTCTCAAGGCTGCATACAGTGTCCTCGTTCATGAGGGGACAGATATTGACCAAAGGTACTATGAGTATTGCCTTTCCACTGTTGATCCTGTATTGCTCATTGTACACTCCATTGAGGATTGTAAGTTCAATAAATATGTTCATTGGTTAAGTTATAAGAACCACTAGTGCCCATTATTTTCAAGCTGAATACAGTTACAGTTGCACTACACCCTGTTGTGAGGGCTTACTCCCTAAGATTTTAAGGTATCATCCGGAACACAATATTGGGAGTGCACTCATTTTACTATAGCGCTACACACCGTATGTTTTGTTTTTTTACTAATTTGGTCTGCTACTGGACTGGGTTTAATATATTGGATGCTACCCCTAGCAGTGAAAAACCAGTGTGCACCCTACAGTGCAACAAAAATCTTTTGCTGTCAAGCACTTTCTATGTTTTGATACTCATTGTGGCAGGGTTATCTACTAGTGATGGGCGAATGAATTCACCAGGCGTGAATTCGTAGTGAATTTCTGCGTTTCGACATCAGCGAATAAATTTGCGAAACTGCAGGGAAAATTAATTTGCGAAAAATCCATAAACATTGTCACTCATCAAAATTATTCGAAAATGTTTCTGAAAATTGAGACAGGACATATTCGCCCATCACTATTATCTACCTAGGTGATAACATACATTTGTCTACTGAAGCAAAACATCAACACTTTTATATTCTTATGCTCGGTCTAAAATCCTAAATTATTTACATCAAATAACCCTACATTATTCTTTAATCCAACATCCATTTCTGAATAGCCTTACTCTATAAAATATAGATACCACTTCCAAAACAAAAGAAATACTGATTAACCTTGCATTTCCAGTACATCTCGCTGAGAGCTTAAGTGGTAAGCCATGTGAAAAGAATTTTCATCTCCAAAATAATAAGCCAGAAAGTACTGAAATAAAAGTTTGTAAATTGTTTAATAGAAACTAGAGAAAGTACTGTAACCTTATAAATGAGTTGATAAACATAAACATAAAAGTCCAGCCTTTCCAACCCTTTGAAAGTTGATGCAGCAAATACATTTTTTATAACAATCTACACTGCTGTTCACAAGTATGCCTAAATCCTTTCCTATTTCTAAATTGCCTCAATTGATACATGTTTATTTTCTGTCTATGATTAGACTGTACAGTAATAATCAACTGTCGAATTGAAAATCCAAATTCACATTTTCAAGTTTTTTTTATGATCAAAACTCTCAGATTCGACTAAGGAGTAATTCAAATTTGATTGGAGTTTTTAAAAAATTTGAATTTGATTTTCGAGATTTGTCATACTCTGGCACTTTAAGAACTCAAATGTAACTATTTGCCACCTAAAACCTGCCAAATTGTTGTTTAAGTCAATGGGTGAGGATCAATTTCACTGAAAAGTTTTATGTCGGAATATAAATTCTGGCAATCCTAGGAAAGAAAATTTCAGAGGTTTTTTTTTTTTAAGGCAGGACATTGTTGTGCTGCTTCTTGAATCCCATGGACTAACTCTCCATATGCTGTCCAGAACTTGCTCCCAAGACATATCTTTGAGCATTATAATGAAAAACATTTGATAATTTGTGAAAAGTGTATAGATTCATAAATTAATCTTAAGCCAAAACACAAGGGGTTTTCAGGCACTAAATAACTAAATTAATTTTAATTTTTTTCTGCATGTTTTTATGCAGAAAAAAGCCCCATGTGAAGTGGAATGCTTCCAATAAAGAATATAATGACAATTTTACAGCTGGTTAATGTGTTGGTACTAGAAGCACCCTGTGCCTGGTAAACGTTGATTTCTTAGTCTTGCTACCACCTCATTTGGTTATATGGGTATAGAGGCACTACAGTACCATCCAGACAGTTACAATGATATTCCAAAGGGCTTTCATTTGGAAACCATTACATTTTGTTGTATTGATAACATATGATAATGCTTGTTACCTCCAAAGGTAAAGAATGTGTGGCTACCACCACAAATGTCTTTTTGGAATGGAAGATAGAGGCACATATAGTGGTGGGTGCTGCTGGCATTTTTAATCTGAGTGTAATCAGATCTTATACATGTTTTGTAAAGGAGTTATTGTCTATTTGCAGATAAATGTAATGACAGTGTAAACAATAATGGTAATGCACCTGCTAAGGATTGGTTTGAGTAAACGTTTATCTGTGTACAGAAAAACAGAAGTAAAATTAAAAAAAATATAAAGCAAACATTTTGAGAATAAGTGAAATATACCTCTGTTTCAAGCTACTTTGGAAGCTAACAAAAGAAACATTTTTAACTTAATAATGCAGAGACATTATAAGGCATTGTGCCTCCTAGCTGTGGAGGTTATCTTATAGCAAAGCTTTTATGTCTGTTAGCAAAATGGATATTCTATCTTGACACTGACTGCTAAAGGGCATTGGCAAAGTTTGTACTGTTTCGTGTTGTGTGTGAAACTTTTCTTTATTTCCCTTTTCTTTTATATCCTCATATAAGCATTATTGTAAACTTAAGTAAATCAACAAAAATAATTATGTACACAATGGGGCCCATATACTAACAATGGAATTGCATTTTTTTTCCAAGAATCTCAAAAAAACTTGGTTTTCCTATATTTCTTAAAAGCACTAGAAATTTGAGATTTATTAGTGTAAAAACCACAAAAAACACTCATGTAAATTTCGCCAAGTAAAGATTGCCGAGGTGCTATAGAAGTAAGTGGGAGCTTATTGGATTGCTTTTAATCAATTTGGGCATTTAGAGGTTTTAGGATTTTTTTTGTTAGAAATTGTCAGAAAACCTCTTATTTTTAGAGGTCTTCATATTTTTCTGCAATTGTTTGTTATAATAAATTGCTGCAGATCTTTGTTTCCACTTTGTTATATTTAATTAGTGTAAGAAATGTCAGTTCATAATTTTGTTTACAGGTGTCAAGCTTGAAAAAAGACCAATGTTGGTCTGAAATGTTGCTATGGGCCTGGGTCAGAACCAGTAATCCAATAAAGGCTTTTATAGAGAAGATTTCCTTGCTGGTGTTGTCTGTTAACAGTATGTTACACAATGTCTAAACTACACATTGAAAACAATGTTCACATCCTATTCACTGGGGCATTTCTTCTGTACCTATTGATGCCACCCAATGTGGGAACCCTGGAGCTACTGTACTACCAGATCCAGGATGGCAGTAGCTCCAGGGTTCCCCAGCATTAATAGGCACAGTTTCTCACTAGTCATCTAAAGAGGTTATTACAATTACATCCTTGTTGGAATGCAGAAATGTGTTTGGACACAAGTACCTTCATGAATTCAATATGCTATCTCCATTGTAGGATCAAAAATGAACTACTAGAACAACAAGCCACATGGTAGCTAAATAGCTCAGTTAACAAACCAAGATTATCAGATTGATTATCTGATTGCCTGTAGCTGATCCTAAAGAGACTGTGGGTGAATACATCAGTAGGAGGTGAGACTTACCAGTGTTATATATAAGGCAGATCTTGACAACCATGGGATTGCACAATTAGCAGTTGTTTAATTTCAGATCCTGAATAGTTGTCTTAAAAACCACAACAGGATTTACCAACACTGTTTTTGTGGTGCCTGGTAATCTGCTGTGGTTTAGGATTCCCATGCTTGATTTGTGCAAGTAGATCTCCAGTGGTCCAAATTAGCCAGAGGTAGAAGCAGGGTTAGCAAACTGTCTAGACCAGTGATCCCCAACCAGTAGCTTGTGAGCAACATGTTGCTCTCCAACCCCTTAAATGTTGCTCCCATTGGCCTCAATGGCCAGCCTTGGAGGCAAGTTTTGGTTGCATAAAAACCAGGTGTACTGTCAAAAAGAGCCTCAATGTAGGTTGAACTCCACATAGAGGTTACTAAACGGCCAATCACAGCCCTTATTTGGCACCCCAGGAACATTTTTCATGCTAGTGTTGCTCCCCAACTCCTTTTACTTCTGAATGTTGCTCACAGGTTCTAAAGATCCATGGTCTAGACAACTAGGGCCACTGCAAAACTATCAACACACACACACAAGCTTGTGCCAGGTGGTACATGACTATTAAGAATGGTTCTATAGTAGAAAAGGTTGGAATGTGGAATTAACACTGTCTAATACATTTGTCAGGCTCAGACTAGGTAAGAGTAGGTTTGGAAGTCTTATGTCTGATAAGTGTCTTAAAGGACCAGTAACATCAAAAAAAAATGTTCAAAAATTCGTTAGAGCACAACAAAAAATGAACACAGAGACAAATGAAACTTTTAAATAGCAAAGACTTTATTAAGAAATAACTTACAGAAAATCCACTTCCTGTCCTCTTCAGAAACGGCGAAAAGGCGACCATCCACACTGCAGCAATCGATTTCTTCTCCCTGGATATTCACTGACATCCTCCTCTCGTTGTGTCCAACAGCAGCTGGTTTGTTCCTGTGCTGGCGGCGATGAACTGACAGCAGCGAGTCCTCTCGCTTCCCTTCCACTGGCCTGGCCGTCTACAGTCTCCCAACGGCACACTTGTTCCTGCACTTTCACTGTGCATCGGCTTCCCTGCTCCGCTCTCCTCACCTCCCTCTCCGTCTCCCCTCCTCCCCAAGCTGCTGCCTTATCTCCCCTTTGATTTATCTCCCCTTTGATTTCAAGAAACAATAAAACCATGTTTTACACGTTTAATTTCCCTTTAGGCGCAAAGCACTGGGGTAGGAGCGAAAAAATCGCTACCTCGCTGGGAAGGCTGTGGGGGTCTAGTGGTCTAAGCTCTCTGTCTCTTGCTCTATGTAGACCTTCTGTGCATTTTTCATCCGTTGCCCTTCCCTTCTACCTTCTGACATAACGCTGCAGCCCGAGAATATATAATAAATAGCCGGTCAGAGACTCCCCCTTTGCAGGCACAGTGAGAGGGCGACACTTTGGAAGTATGAGAAACAGATGAGAAAAGAATGTTCGCTAGAAGCACACCGAGCGTTATTTATTAATCCCTGGGATAAGGTTTGCATGAATAATAAGAGAGGTTTTATTGTTTCTTGAAATCAAAGGGGAGATAAATCAAAGGGGAGATAAGGCAGCAGCTTGGGGAGGAGGGGAGACGGAGAGGGAGGTGAGGAGAGCGGAGCAGGGAAGCCGATGCACAGTGAAAGTGCAGGAACAAGTGTGCCGTTGGGAGACTGTAGACGGCCAGGCCAGTGGAAGGGAAGCGAGAGGACTCGCTGCTGTCAGTTCATCGCCGCCAGCACAGGAACGAAACCAGCTGCTGTTGGACACAACGAGAGGAGGATGTCAGTGAATATCCAGGGAGAAGAAATCGATTGCTGCAGTGTGGATGGTCGCCTTTTCGCCGTTTCTGAAGAGGACAGGAAGTGGATTTTCTGTAAGTTATTTCTTAATAAAGTCTTTGCTATTTAAAAGATTCATTTGTCTCTGTGTTCATTTTTTGTTGTGCTCTAACGAATTTTTGAACATTTTTTTTTGATGTTACTGGTCCTTTAACTAGATATACAGTAGTAGAGAAGATAACACATATTAGAAGAATAGGCAAATAGCAGTCATTTTAATTCTAAACTTATAGCACAGACTGGAATAATTCTCAAATGAGTCTTTATCTCACACAAGTGCTGATGAGAACAGGAAAGTGAATTGGCAATCAGAAATGGTGTCACAGCTGAGTAACAATGCACTGTAGAAACAAGTTCTTTTGTAGGTTCACAACAATTGAGATGCAACAAAAATAAAGAGTGTATTTTTCTCAGAGTAAACTGCTAAGCAAGTGGCACAAATTCTCTGTCAGAGGTCATGGAACAGATCATGGTGAGAAGTACTGGATGCTGCCTATAGCAGCACAAACAAAAAAAGACAAGGGTTGCCACTGCAGGAGATTCATCTGAGGGAGGTAAGAACCTTGCTCCATGGCATAAACATCCCTAGAACCTTAGCATGAAACATGGCAATGAGACAAGACACCTGTGCAAAGTTGTGACAAATCGATGGAACAACTTCAAAATGAGTAACTGCTAATTATGATGTCCCTTTAAGACCAATGCTTTCTAATTTGCTCTGATGATTTCTATCTGATAAAAAAAAGTGAATCAAAATCAATTAGTTACATTGCTTTACCACTGTTTACCCAATTATTATCTCAAACAAGAAGAATGGATTCTCTTTTTTCTTGAAGTTAATGACTTAATGAAAAGCAAACCTTTGAAAACACAACTTGTCATATTATTTATACTAATTAATTTACTGTATTTTGACTGTATTACTTTATTTATGTCTATACTTTACATATATTTAGCATTTGTTGGATTGATCAATGTACTGCGTATAATCTGCATGATTAACAAAATGTTTGAGAGATATTAAATCATTCAGATGTGGCAGCTAATTTGCAATAGATCAAACAGGGAATATTGCTTGACCCGCAAAAGCAGAGAAGCAGACAGTTCCGCTTAAACATGATAAACTAATGTAAGAAACTTTGAAACATGTTGCCATTACAGTAACTAAATAGTGTATGTATTAAACCCTTATTTGATTCAATTACCAATTAAAATATGGCTCTAAAGCACAGAGAAATATAGCCTAACACATTAACAGCACCTATCTCTCATCATATTCTAGATTACAAAGAATGAAGCTGGTCCCAATTTAAAACTCTAAAACCAACACATCACTAGAGCAGCCCTCAACCAATAAGTCTGTGTTGGTGGCTTTGTTCTTTATAAACTAATACACAATGGAGAGATTTATGGCTGGTGCTGTTGAAGCATTAAATGCATATGGTTACTCTGTAGCTTTCTATGGAGTATACAATTTTGGGCTAAATTTAATTCAGTGAGAAAAAGTTATCTCATTGTTTATTATGTGAAAAGTCATGAACAAGATTCAATTTAGAGGAGAAAAAACCTTTTATCCTAATGCAGTTCCTGTTTTTTCCCTATAGACTTTAATGGAGTTTTTACAGGATAAAGTTTTTCTGAACTGAATTGCATTTCAAACTGAATATCTTCCTTGAGTTTTTACGTGATAAACCTTTTCTTACCAAAATGAATCTGGGTCTTTATTCGGAAACTTTTTAACCAAACAAATATCATGAACACTATGGGGGTTAGTTATCAAAGTCCGATTTTTTCTGGTTGGACTTTTAAAGGGGAAAAATCTAAATTTTTTCGTAGAAAGCAAACTTTAATTTTTCATGATTTATTAAACCCCAATGGTGTTAAAAGTCAGAATAAAAAAGTTCTCCAACTCAGACCTGCCAAGTTCATGTAGAAGTTAATGGCAGATGTCCTGAAGATATCCTGATTTTCTCTGGGTTTCGTTGCAGTATCCGGGCATCAAATCCAAAAAATTCTCTGATTCGGATTTTTTAATGATCTTATTGAAAATTTTACCGCAGAATAATTTGTCGGTAAAATTTCTTGATAAATAGGGGGAAAAAGTCAGTGCAGATTTGGGGGAATATTTATCAAAGAGTGGAGTTAGAAATAGCCACAGTCCTCTAGAGTGAAATTCCGCCACTCTCCATTAATTTCTATGGTATTTTTAAAAGAGTATTTATCAATGGGTGAAAGTTCATCCTTTGATAAATTTGCCTTTCAAAATCCCATAGAAATTAATGGAGAGTGGCAAAATTTCACTCTAGAGGACTGTGGCGATCTCTAACTTCACTCTTTAATAAAATAGCTTTCCATAAATAGAGAGATAAATTTGGATTTTGATAAATAACCCCCTAAATGTAAATACAATTACAAGAATAATTTCCATTATACTAACTTTATTATCCTACTCACTGTCCTTGGCAATATACTGTTAGCAAGCAAACCAATCATATTAATACACTGTTTACATTTGAGTATTTTTATATGCTGTTCATCTCTCAGAATATATGTATAACTGACCTTACTATAAATATGCTGCAGTCCATCACTGAACTGAGTGAGTCATAGCTACTTCCTATACCTTGTGCTTAGCAGAAAGAAAAGCAGATCCCTGTATTGTACAGAAAATAGATTTACTTTACATGCTGCGTCAAGATATCACAAGTTCTCACAGAAACATGGAGATCCATTAAATATGTATTGGGCAATAAACAGTGCTTCCTACTGAGAGACACTTAAGGAGATGCATGTGCTTAAATTGTTTATAGATCTTAATAGCTGAGTTTTCAACTCTGTAACTATCCTGTATATTATACAGAATTATGTCGGGAAACTAATCTTCAAGAATTCCTCCCATCTGTTTAAAGGGCATGTAAAGGCAAAAAAAAAGAAATCCCATTTTTACTTTCTTTAAATGAAAAAGAAACCTATCTTCAATATACTTTAATTAAAAAATGTGTACCGTTTTTATAAGAAACAGTGAAAGATGCAGTGAAATTCTCCCTTCATTTACTTCTGTGGATAGGAATTGTCAGATGTTTCCTAACTGCTGAGCAGGGAAACAATCATACTTATGAACAGCAGGGGGAACCCCCACCTTACTTCCCAGCCATGCAGAACTCAAGCAGCTTTGTTTATGACGATCCCTAAGCAGCCCAGACCACACTGAGCATGTGCACAGTCTTAGTCTTGCAAAGATGTTTAACCAAGTTACAAGATGTTGATGTTGTAGCCAACTTTGAAAGCATAAATAATTTGTTTGATTAGGCTTGTGGCGCAGTAAGTTCATGTTTATATTTAGTATACAAAATACAGCATTTCTAGCCTTATTCTATTTTAGACTTTACATGCCCTTTAAGAGAAGAACTGATGCAGTTTTAAATCTATTTGTGGAATTAACAGTGTGACCTCTATTTACTAGTAGGATTTTTTTGGCCATGCCACATGTCACTGAATTAAGCAGGTAATAAGCGTTACTAAAATCTCACTCAACATACTCTGCAGTATTCATTAATTTGCAATAACCAGAGGACTATAAATAAACTCAGGGACCACAAAGTGAAACTCTCAGCAAAGAATATTAAAAAATTATGGAAATGATCAAGTTCTGGAATCTACAGTAAAATTTCATCAAAAAAAGTACTCAAAATATGCCAGAACAGAAATATGTCTTAAAGAAATCACTGTTCTTTAAGGTTTAAATGTTATAACTTGGTTCAACCAACTTATTGGACAAGGTGGTATGGTAACAAATTAATTGCTTTAAGTTTGCAATTAGTTAAAATGTCAGTCCTTTAAGTTATTCCTTGGGTCCAGCCTGTTAGATCTTTATACTGTAAATATGCCAAAACCTGAATGTTGCAATTATATTAGCAAGGAAATATATAAATAGAATATGCCTGTTGTTTTTAGAATTTTACATCACAAGACATGAAATAATCTGATATAAGAAATTGTGAAATTCCTGCCTTGGTGGAAACTACTTTCATACCCAAAACTTAATTATAGCTCTACAGGAAAGGTCTAAATGATCCCCTGCTGTAGATTTTGGATATAATACAGGATGGTATTTCTCTTTCTGCCCTTTAGAGTTAGTATTGTATTATTCATTTGCTGCATATATTTAAACCCTATCCCTAACCCATTCATAGCTATTCATTCTATGTTGTACATTCTGGAGTATGCAAACTCTCTTTTAGACATCACTCTAACAGCAATGTTCAAGTTGGTTTAATGTCAGGGAACTCTGCAAGCCAGTCAAACTTTTCCAACCCGATCTACAAAAAAACAATGATACATGAACATGCTTTTCCTATAGGGACATGGGAACGGTATGCTATAATACAGAAAATAACACAAATCAAATAATACACATGACACCATACCTTAGTTGGAGAATGGCCGCAGCAGAATTTATTAGTAGATTTTTAAACATACCATTTTTAAACATACCATGTAATTTCAAAATACATAAACTAGCCAGCCCAATTCCTTCATTGGGTAGCCTATCCCAAATAGTTCTGCCTTTGATTCTTCCGGCCAGGAAACTACTTATATAACAAAATTAAATTTTTCCTCCAGCTGCGACAATAGTTTTTTTTTTTTTTTTTTTATAAAAGCTTTATTAACAACATATATATTACACAACCGGGTGGGCGGGTGGGTGCAAATCTGGACAGCATGTTGACGATGCTCCTCCTTCACCGATCTTCGCCGACTGACAGGTAAGCTAGCCGTGAACCGGCTTTTACACCCCTTCTTTTAGGTCACGTGATTACTAACCACCAATCACCTTTCTTTTCTACCCAGCTGTCGCCCGGGACCTTCAATCAAGCCAGGGAGTTCGCTGACTGCACTTTTCTACCTCAGGTAAGCATATCAAATTAACCTTTTCTTTTACAGCAACCTTCCCATGCCTGCTACTAAGTGTTAGGCACACTTAAGCCTACATTATCATGCTGAAACTATAACAAGCCAACTATTCATTTGAATGTACAACTGGGTTTGATGCCTTTCTGGCCTAATACAGAGGTTTCTAAGATTTCTGCTTTGCTTTTCTTTGTATGGAAGATCAAGGGGCACCAGTTCTAGTTGTCCTCACTCAATATCCAAATTGAGAATATGATATTTTAGAAGGAGGCTCCAAATACATTTCAAGTTAATGGGAGAGAGCAGAGCATGGTTTCTGGTGCTCCTTTACCATTATATTTAAAAATAAACATGCTGAAGCAGCTTCTGCCCACTGGCAGTCAATACATCACTAAAATCTGAAGGGGGTACAGAGATCAATACAAAACATCAGCATCTTATTTGACATGCATTAACCTAGCAGCTGGGTCGACATCTGTAAGAAAGAGTTGCTGACAAAATTTTGCTTCTCCAATAAATAGGTTACAACCTTTCG
The DNA here is from genome assembly GCF_017654675.1 of Xenopus laevis. Classification (NCBI taxonomy): domain Eukaryota; kingdom Metazoa; phylum Chordata; class Amphibia; order Anura; family Pipidae; genus Xenopus; species Xenopus laevis. Next base: position 121,704,771 of record NC_054380.1, on the reverse strand, counting down.
ATGGTTTGTAGAATGAAAACACGGGCAATTGAGACCTGAATTACTTAAATTAATTACTTTAATCAACAACTATAAAGTTATTTTAATGGGCACATTTTTCAAAGGTCGAATTTCGAATTTATGTGAATTTTGTTTTCTAACAAATTTGAATAAACTCACAACTTGAATGGGAGGTTATTTAATAAAAAATTTGAACGTCTAATATTTGATCAAATAGTCCCGACCTGAAAATTCAAATCAAAATTTAAACTAATTCAAATTGAGTTTTCCCTCTGAAAAAAACCTGAATGTCAGGAAGGCAATTAACATATTCAAATGGTTCAACGGACCTATGCCATTGACTTGTAAATCAACTCATCTTTTTAGAGAGACTCACTATGTAGATGAAGAGGCTCAGGTGCTCTGCTCCAAGCCTTCAGCATAAGGGAGAGGACATCACCGTATTGTTTGTAGGGTAGGCACTCAAGGAGCAATCCTCCAGGCAGTTGTAGTAAAAACAGGTCTATATTAAAGTGCAAGTGTGGATAACAGCCCTACATCTTTCGTGTTCTCACAACACTTAGTCATAAGCTATGATTAAGTGTTGTGAGAACATGAAACACATAAGGCTGTAATCCACACTTGTACTTGTAATTTTGACATCAAATTTGAATTCTAATTTACTATTCGACCCTTAATAAATCTGCCCCTAAATATTATTAATTAAAGTACAAATTTGGTTTAGAATGAAAAAAGTTCCATCAAAAACAGGCAGAAAGTCCTTAGTCTTCCTACCAGAAGCATAATGAGCATTTAATCATCACCTTAAAATAATTGATAGCTATGGATGAGCTAAATATTTCACCTTGTGTTGCCTATAAGACATAATGGATAGTAAAAAAAAATGTTGCACAGTTTGAAAAATTGTTGCACAAAATAACGCCATTCATAATGTGTAAATGTGCAAATTTTTAGCAAATGGAAACAGGTCAGATTTGTCAATCACCCCCAGATAATATTCTGAAGACTTTGCCACATCCTTTGGTTGATTAACCAGTCACTACAACAGTTCTCATACATAAAACCTACTCAGTCAAAGAAAATATATATTTTTAAGAGGCATTAACCTGTCTTAAGCCTATTAAAATGTATATAATAGTTGGGAATATTTACTCAAATGCTATTCATCACACTGTGGGGGCTGTACCTTATTAAAACCAGTTCAGCAAAACCCAAAATGAACTATAAGCAGCCAGAGGCCACTTTAGTAACAAGAGTAACACTACACTCCAAAAAAATATCTTTCTAATATAAACCCAATGAGTTTTGCTTTTAGTACCTGAACATACACTGTGCTTCTTTTATATTTCATTGTTAACCAATACCCCTGATGTTCACCTTTGTACCATACAATGCAACTGAAACCAAAATTTATATAAACACAAAATATATGGTGCCTATATCTGTGTGCAATATTTTCCTGAGATTGGAGAATGGAAGAGGATGAGATACAATAGGAAATGTAAGAGACTTACATTTAACTAGAGATTTAATGTGAAAGGTGAGGTATCATCTGTAACTTCAATTAGTTGCACTGGCACATGGTACAGAACCTGGAGATTAGCTATAAATAATAATACTACTTTTAAGCATTCAATTATTATTCTGGTGTTTGGTGCAAGGAGCAGCTTCAGGAGGCACAGCCAAGCCCTGCCTTGGTCATTACTTGGTTAATACATACATGACCAATAATGACGCCTAAGTATGGATCAGCACACACTGGGGCTCATTTATTAAAGCAGCGCAGCGCATAAGTGGACGCAAAAGGTTGTCTGCGCCATCACAAGCGTGATCGCTAATATATTTGCGTGATATTGCGCATAACACAGAGCTTTTGCGATGGTTTTGTTTATGCGCATTGCGCAAAAGATTGGGCATTTATGTCGCAAACGATGCCGTGGTTGTTAGGGGCGTGGCTGTGGGCGTGGCTACAATGCGCTTGCACTGCGGCCGTCGCAGATTTGCGTCTGTATATGTGCAAAACTGCACCCGGGCAACAGCACCACAATTTTTACGCCTGCCTCTTCGTGGCGTAATAGTAACGCTCTTCAAAATGCGCATTCCTGCCCAGCTGCGCTAGTATATTCAAGATGAACAACCCTTGTAAAGTGCATATTAACCACGCCTTCCACCCAACATGTTTATATTGACCAAGGTTCCTTTAAGGGTATCAGGTAGGCTAAACACCTTTGCAACCAAACAAATATTAGCACAGAAACAAATGCAGATGCGTCTAAGTGAACGCAATATGCGCAATATGTGACGCAACTAATTAAAACAGCGCATTCATACATGAGCACAACTAATCCTTACCTTTGCGGTATCTTCCTGTGCGCACAATTTATTATAAGCACTGCGACAGCTGATACGCAGTTTCACACGTCGCACCTGTCTTGTGTCTACATTAGCGCACAAATCGCACTGTTAAGGTATCGTGCGCTACATTATTAAATACTCGCATGCGCTGGGCAAATGTCTGGCCACTGCGCTCTTTTTAGCGCTGCGCTGCGTTAATAAATGAGCCCCACTGTACCTGTGTCCACAATGTCTCCTGTCTGCAGCCAGGAATCAGTACATGTAAAGCAAAATCACCCTGCAACACTCTGTAAATTGTTGTTATTAGTGAGCTGAAAAGACATAGTGCTTGCTGGCAACGTTTCTAATAAGCCCCATGCTGTGTATTAGGGCAATGCACCATGTTTTTGACATAAGTGGCCAAATGATAATATGGCTTAAAAAACAAACAGCAAGGAGCAGTTTTGTCATTTCGCTCTACATGCTCCAAATTCAGACTCTCCTCTGAGATCTGTAATTATAGCTTGACAGAACGTGAGGTGAAACCAAAGGAAAACGGCTTGCTTGTGGTTATACAATTTCTCTTTCATCCCCTTTTATCTTACTAAGTGCTAATTTGTATTAGCTGAGATTATACCAGTGTTAGAGCTGTCTCTGGAATCAATACTAGGCCATTGCTATTCTATTAGAGGCGAAAATGCAACCATCAGATCTGAGTTTAAGCTTTTAACCTGATTGCAGAAATATTGTACTATAAAAAATGAATGCTTCTATAAAAAAAGATATAATAATTAAAATGCAACCCAAACAATTTAGATTCAGTGTAAGAAAAATGTCTGCAGACGTATAACCGCAAATGACAATAACTTGAAATGACTTATAGATTATAGAGAATATACAGTAGGCCATTTACACATGGACCATTGCACATATACTGTAAAGAGTCATTACTGAACACAATGCAATGCGCAAGTCCAGGGTGACAGAAGCTCCAGAAATGTCAGGTCCAATAGGTGCAGTTCATTCATTAAAAAGAGGTAAGACAGACTCATTTGCAACCATGTGGAAGTACATTAGTGTGTTTAGATGCAAGTACTTAATTGTATTAAATCAACCTGCACTCTCCGTTGTGTCCATTCTGGAGCACCATCACTTGCAGGTGTATTCATAATGACCCCTATAGTATAGGGATGTCTCTTTTGGAGATGTGGACAAAAAGTATAGTAGGAAAACTAGGTCAGCCTTGTGTGTAGCCGTGGGCATTCAGAAGACAGGGACATCCAGGTCAGCCTTGTGTGGAAGAGCAGGTATATAAAAGAGGGGTGCCTGGTTGTTAATATAAGCTTGCACTTAGAAACCTCTAAACAGCATGTAAGAAGAAATACTTAGGCAAATGCCATGTAAGCTTATGTAGGGGCAATTCCCTAAAGTTTGGCCACTATAGGGCTTCTTATTTATGAATGAGTAATGCTCCTCTTCCTGTGACAACTCATGACCTCTAGATTTCCATAGTTAAGGCACAAGGTGGCAGTGTGTTAAAAGATATATTTGGGAAGCCATACTGTTTAAGTGGATGGGGTTTCAAGAGTGGAACCCCAGACCAGTGCAGGATCTAGTAAATGGTGAGCTATCTCTTGTTATAGGACTCTCCAGGATAGACAGTTAAGCTCAGGGCTGTTTAGATGAGCAGTTTTGGGAGAGGCTAGGTCTGCAGTGACATTGTTGCCTAGAGAGACAATGAGTGTGTAAGGCCTAGGTTCTAGATAATTTCCAACTGGGATCCATTCGGAGAAGAGTCCCAGAAGAATGAAAGAGAACTTGACTGGTTTCTCATCAAATGTTTCATATATGTGAATGCCATTCTCTCAGTGCTGCATTGTGAGTATTTGCCGTCTATTCTAGTTTGCAATTTACATTAATAATTTACCTTCTTTGTGGCTTTATTTTCAATAAATAGTTTGGTTAATGTTATAACTGGTGACCATTCTTGTCAAATACCGTCATAAACCCCTACACACCATTGTGAGGGCTCACACCTGAGTATAATAGGTCATATCCAGAGCAAGTAAACTGTATGGTAAAGCTCATAGTTCTGGGTAAAGATGCTTCACAAATTTACTATAGCCTTACACTTGTAAATTGAAGTACTTAGGCTGCCCCATAAAATAGTAATGGACTGTATTTATGAGCTACAAATGACCCCGTGTCCCATAAACCACCAAGAGAGCAGTAACCATTCTAAAGCTTGCAGGAATCATATTTCACACCATATATCACACCATTTTAAACCAGTTCACCCTGACAGTCATTATCACTGCAAATTGATTTGTAATTAGGTCTCAGTGCAGACTTCAAGGAAATATTTCATGAAATGTAGCCAAGCGATACTGTCTCCTTAAGAAAATGAAGACATTTTCCCATAAAAGGAAAATTTGTTGTATACTATTCATATCCTAATCAATTGTAATCAAATGAGCAATAGCGCACTGTATCAACTCATGAGGATCAAAGCTAATTTTAAATCCATGGGTGTCAGTCTTGTTTTATAGTACCATAATGAACAGTGATGTCTTAAACAGTTCCAACAACCAATCAACATAAATGGACTTTACAGTAATGGCATGGCTCAGAACCTGATAAACAGAGAGTATATTATTATTCTCCAGTCCATGGCATAGAAGATCACTAGCATGTTCCCTTTAACCCTTTCCCACCAGCCATCAGCAGAAATTCGCCAAATGCATAAAAGTCTATGGGCATCACATTTTTTCCATCGCGTAATGCGGTGCATCAATTTTATTTTGTCTCTTGACAATGTTTTTCACCCACTGAAGTCTATGGGCATCGTTTTTCCGGCAAAACGCAGCAAAAAAATTCGCTCATCACTAGTGCATCACTATTGCCAGGCATGGATTCGCAGTGAATAAATTCGCTAAACTGTGGCAAAAATTGGCTGATGATAAATCCGCTGTGGCAAAAAAAATTGATGCACGTGAAAATGAATCAGACGCCCATTAACTTTATTGCATCTGGATAAAATGATTTTGACGCCCATTGATTTTTCGCTGTTTTTTCCCCACAAATGTCTAATTCCCACTTTAGAAGAAAGCAGAATTCCTTTTGTTATAGGAACCAGCCAGTAGCTTCAGTGTGTTATACCATGCAACCATATTAGGCAGTGAACAATTTCTATTGAGTTATATTGAAGGACAGTAATGGGCGAAATCACTCAAGTCAAAAACCAAGATTTCTGCAGGGTGTCGCAAAGAGGCCCAATATCAATTACCGACTGATCACTGTCTGTATTATCAGCCAGACATTTTCCCTATTTAAAATGATGTAGTTGCATTTGCTTAAAGATCTTTGCACTTTATTAACAACCATGCTTCCACAGGTTGGCAGGTTAAATCTTTTTTACGCAGACTTAATCAGGCAAGTGAAATGTACTTCTATACAGCTGTATATCAGGAACATGTGTTACTGAGTGCATAAATATGTAGTAATGTAACATAATTAAGCTATTTAATGACAACAGTAGAATCATTTTATAGATTTATTTTACTGTCAGTGACTAATATTTTCAGAATTAATGCATGAGTGCATGCAAGGGTCCTCCTACTGAGGGATTTAACTAATCAGCCAAAACAAACAAACAAAAAACCTGTGTGCATCATCAGCGATCATCAGGTGGAAATCCAAAAATCTCTGGCAGATCAGCACAACACAGATTTCCAAAAGTGTGGCCAAAAACCTTATATATCTGTCAGATAAAAAATATTCATTGTTCATATATAGATAATAATGTATAATATGAGTGGCCAAGGAGTATCTTGTAAAATTAAGTCTAAAGCAATTTTATGAGTTTTCTTGAAACTGTTTCTCCACTCAACCGAGCAACTTCTCCGACACATTTTTAAGAAAACTCTTTATGTCATCACTAAGCACATTTTATAGACTATCCATGGCTCTTGTTTACTACGTTACTTACAATACCCTCTCCTTACTAACCCTATGTAAGTAAACAAAGCACAGTAAATATATACAGTATGTGATACTGTATCTACGCACCATAGATCACATTTACAACAATATCAATTCTTCGTAAAAATCTAGACACTAGGGGGCACATTTACTTAGCTCGAGTGAAGGATTAGAAGGAAAAATACTTCGAATTTCGAAGTATTTTTTTTGGCTACTTCGACCATCGAATTGGCTACTTTGACCTTCGATTACGACTTTGAATTCGAATTGAACGATTCGAACTAAAAATCATCGACTATTCGACCATTCCATAGTCAAAGTACTGTCACTTTAAGAAAAAAATTTGACCACCTACTTCGCCACCTATAACCTACCGAGCACCACTGTTAGCCTATGGGGAAGGTAATTTCTGATTGAAGGAAAATCCTTTGATCGATGGATTAAAATCCTTCGAATCGTTCGATTCGAAGGATTTAATCATTCGATCGAATTGCGGTAAATCCTTCGACTTCGATATTCGAAGTCAAAGGATTTAACTTCGTTGCTCGAATATCGAGGGTTAATTAACCCTCAATATTCGACCCATAGTAAATGTGCCCTAAAGATTTTGAGCATTGTTTCATTTCTACAATACAAGTATATGACTGACTACAGAAGAGCAATTGAAGTTGATGCTTTATTTATATATAGAGGGTTGCTTTCTTGTGAGTAGCCACATTTACCATGGAATTTATGCACTGAAAATGGTTTCAAGTGTTTTTCTGGGTTCACCTTCTTAAGTGTCTTTTGACCTATGGCATCTAAACAAACAATATGTGTATTAGAGTTGCACTCCTCCTTCAGGCTGTACTTTGTTATTGTAAAGAGACTGCCTGCCTCTCCAATTGTCTTACTAAGTACTGATGCCTAGCCACGCAAGGAACAAGAGCACTACTGAGAGTTTTAATGAGGAGTGCAGGTGATCCTATATTACTATATAAACAGAAGACAATATCACACATGAAATGTTTATTTGGTGCACAAAATCATAAAAGTATCCAACATCCATAAAACCAACCAAAACATAAGGACAGAGGTACCTAAGTTCTCCATGATCCCTGAGCTCCTCCCTCCTAATATGTTTGTGTCATTGGATGCTTTATCAGATGCTTATCTTAAATGCTAAAGATGTTAGGAGAAAGGAGCTCAGAGACCACAAAGCACTGAGGTACCTCTGTCCTTTTGGTATGGTTTAGTTTTTTGGACGCTTTTATGATTTTTTTGTGCACCAAATAAATATTTCATGTGTGATACTGCCATCCGGTTTAGGACACTATTCACACATGTATCAGGCGGCTTACTCATAAGTACTTATGCCCAGTAGGCAACTTTTTTGAAAGCTTTATAGTTGGAGAGCGAAGGAGAGCCCAGGGGGTGGAACTTTAGCTGTTTGTAATTTAGAAATGAATAATAATAATAATAATAAATAAATAAATAAGGCTCAATGCAGAGAGAAAGGTATTTTATTCTGAGGGATAGCAGAGTAATTCTACAATTTGATGATTTGTGGGTCACTTTTATTAGAACTTGATGGCACTAGTCTGTGTGCTACTACTTTAAGTTGTACTGTACAACTGTGCAGACTCAGAATGTTATAATTATCAAGGTAAATTGTTGGTTAATAAGGGCATTATTCCTGAAGTCTCTAAACCAGTGTCCCCCAATTAGTGGCTCGCATGCAACATGTTGCTCACCAAGGCCTTGGATGTTGCTTCTCGTCACCTCAAAGCAGGTGCTCATTTTTGCATCCTTGACTTGGAAGCACATTTTGGAGGTATAAAGACCACGCGTACTGCCAAACAAACCTACCAATTACAGCCCTAATCGGGCACCCCCTAGGAACTTTTTCATGCTTGTATAGCTCCCTAACTTTTTTTTATATTCAAATGTTGCTCATAGGTAAAAAAGGTTGGGGGCTCTACACTATTGACTTTTACATTACACGCTTTATACAACAGACACATGGGGGCCGATTCACTAAGGGTCGAATATTAAGGGTTAATTAACCCTCGATATTCGACTGGGAATTAAAATCCTTCGACTTCAAATATCGAAGTCAAAGGATTTAGCGCAGATAGTACGATCGAACGATCGAAAGATTATTCCTTCAATCGAACGATTAAATCCTTCAAATCGTTCGATTCAAAGGATTTTAATCCAACGATCGAAGGAATATCCTTCGATCAAAAAAACATAGGAAAGCCTATGGGGACCTTCCCCATAGGCTAACATTGAGTTCGGTAGGTTTTAGATGGCGAACTAGGGGGTTGAAGTTTTTTTTAAAGAGACAGTACTTCGATTGTCGAATGGTCGAATAGTTGAACAATTTTTAGTTCGAATCTTTCGATTCGAAGTCGTATTTGAAGGTCGAAGCAGCCCATTCGATGGTCGAAGTAGCCCAAAAAACACTTCGAAATTCGAAGTTTTTTTACTTCGAATCCTTCACTCGAAGTTAGTGAATTGGCCCCCATGATGTCGAGGCTTATTTAATTTTTATTAAAGGTTGGCTTTTAGTGGTTTTAGAGGTTTTTGAAACCACGACTAAACTCACAAACTCTAAAACCACAACTGTCATTGAATTTATTAAAAGTTCTGATTAGAAAAAAGTACAAATGAAAAAAAGTGAATGATCCAAAAAATAATCTGAATACCACGAAAAGCTCTAACAATTCATAGTGGAGAAAAATCCGAAAACCTCTAACATTCAACATTCATTTAAAAATGGTCTAATAGGATCAGTGCACCTCCCTTTGACTTCACAACTTTTACTTGGCAATATTTTTTTCACTTGATAGATCTCAAATTTTATAGCTTTTTAGAAAAATATGAAAACCACAATTTTTTTTTCGTGAATCATGGGGAAAAAACGCAATTCAATTGTTAGTAAATGGGCTAATAGGGCAGAGATTTGCAATATATATTTTGCAGTATCCTTGATCAATTTTTTTTTAAAGATGAGCTATCTGATTTCTTATTGTGGCCTATTTTAGAATTCATTTCACAAGTCAAAATTCTTCAAATAGGTTTGTGTCTAAAGGAAGGGTAATGGGCACTACATTGCTTCTTCTGGGAATACATAAGCAAAATGATGAATAAAATGCATTTTACTGTACAATCACTTCACATATACCCAAGGACATAATAGGATTTATTATTACAATTTCTATTACAAGTTCTATTATTTAAATTTTTTGAAGAACTTTGGTAATTAATAAAATCACAAGAAAAAAATTAAGCATATCCATTCAGTTACTACTTTATGTCCTTGAAGTGAAAAAAAACCTAAAAATTAATACAAATCTGCAATGGGAACACTTTAGTAAAGTAAAGGAGCCAACAGCAATGTGATTACATGAAAAAGAGAATAGAAAATGTAATATAAAGTGCATAAGGTATAGATCAAATAGTCAGCTTTGACTATAGATGCAGAAATATTGGGGCCATTTTCTAAATCCTAAAGCACTGAGGAGCACAAAATCCCACCCTTTAGTACCGAGTACTTGCAGAAGGGCATTTCAGCAATGCATGATCTTTGCACTTAATCCAGTGTATGGTGCAAGACACAGAGCTGTGGGTGCAGAGCAGCCCTATCCTTACCACCATTAATAGGCAGGATCCTGTATACCCCAGGCAGGATAAGTGATTCCTTCAAGCGTCTCCCAGCACAAATAGAGTGTATTAATCAGGGAGGCGCAGATCCCTCTGTTCCATTCAGGTCCCTCTACTTCCAGGGTCCAGGGTGAAAAGTGTAATTACTATGGCTACTTGTAAGTTGTACATGCAAGTCATAAATAAGCACCATATACTTGATTTGATCTATTGCATTGTATTCATTTATCTCACATGGACAACAACAACATGCTGCAATTTCAAGCAAATCCAGGTACTATAAATAAAGGAGCTACACTGATTCAATTTAACCATGGTACTAGTCATTGCATAAATCCATATTTATAAAAGAAACACAGTGCATAGTATTGGAAGGCTTTTGTTTAACAGACATCAAATATTGACTTTGAATAAGTATTACACCATCTCTACTTTTGCAACTCTTGCCCTTATTTTAAACAAGCTGCCTGCCTCCATTGGGTGGGCTGTAGAACATTGGAATTGGTACAAATCTGGCACAATTTCAAGATTGTAAAGAAGAAATCCCAACATGTTTAACTATAAGAGTTTGCTCTAATAGTTTGTCTACAAACCCCCCCACTTTAGCTTATCACAATCCTCTCTCAAACTGAAAATGTGGTAATTGTCTATAAAGTGCCCACTGGAATGTAGAAATGTGGGGAGTGCCCAATTGTGAAAAGATTAAAATAAAAATAAAAAAAAAATAAAAAAATTAAAATAATATTGCCCTTACAAAGAGTTCAAGTCAAAGAAGACACTCAGTAAAACAGCAGTTCCTTCTGATCCAGGTCTCTGTAGGTAGGGTAAATTTAAAAGGTGGTGTTCCTGTCTACCACAAGTCCATTTCCCTGATCTCTGGTGATGACGTCATGCCTGGCGCGTTTCACCATTCAGGCTAACATCTAGACTGATCTAAACAAATAATTATACGGTTACAGCATATACCATGCTTAGTGGATACGTACAAATGTGTAGTTCCGGGTTGGCTGATGACTACATCCAAAAGGCAATTACGGTTATCTCTCTAAGGGGGCTATTAATCAAAATTTGTATTTTTCTTTTTCACGATTCAAATCTTTTTTGCACCAAAAATCATGAATTCAAATAATTGTTCAAAAACATGATTTTAGATATTTATTAAGCTCAAAAAAGTGAAAAACTCTAATGCAAAACTGTGGCATCTATAAGCTTGTGAGACCATGTAAAAGTCAATGGAGCTGTCCCAGGCAAAATGTATCAACTGTCAATTCGAGCTTTTTCTTTTTTTTTTTAGCTTGTTGACCCTTTTAAAATGATCATTAAGGTACATAATCAAAGTATTTGTATTTTTTATGGTTTTATTCAATAGCATTTTCTAATTAGGATAATAAAGTAACATTTGTGTTTGTTTTTAATTGTGACTTTATTTGCAGTAGAAAAAAAAACTCTTGAAGGACACACATCTGAATTTTGATAAACAGGCCTCCATGTGTCATGATTTGATTGATCACTGCTGGTCCAAGAGCACAACAGTTTGATTGACCAAAAAGATAAGTAAGGGGCTCCTCATATTTAAACTCACATTCTGTTGGAAACTGTTCAAAACATGTTTTAAAAGCACAACTTTATTTTTATAACCAACTTGTCACCACTCTAATGACATGCCTCTGCTGCAAAGTCGTGTACATCTGTCATGTAACTGATTGGATGCCAAAACATGCCATCTGATTGCCTTTGTCTGGGTGACAAAGATAAGAGCAGCAGTCTGCAAATTGCATTGCTTCTGTGATTGAGCGAGTATCACAAGATGAGCCTTTGCAGCAGTAAGATGAGGCCGGTTACCAGCACCTATTTTATATGCTGGTTGGGGTCTACAAATGTAAATCTTTCATCTTTAATGCCAATAATGTCCTGTTATGTATGCTAGCTGGGGATTACAGTCTAATATCCCTGGCTAAGACAATATTTATATAATAGCAGTGCAATTTTCTTGTTTTATCACATGGATTGATGTTTACAGGGGATAACAAGTACAGTACATATACTTCTTTATACAGTATTACAGAATAAATGTTCATTGGTAAAGAGTAGATATGATACAAGAACTGCAGTATATTTTACTGTATTTGCAGACTGGGCAAAGAGAAAATTATATATATATACATATACACAATATATACTGTTTAATTTCCTGTATTCTTTGGGGCTTGAATTAGAAGGTTAATTGGCTTCTAACACAACTGACCATACTGTGAAAATGTGATAAAGCATTAAGGGGTAGATTAACTAACAGACAAATTTTTGACAGCGTCAGCTTCGCACACCTCGCACCACTTCACCAGGCAGAAATGCGATACGACTACGCCAATTCACTAATATGCAAAGTTTCATCCTGGGCATCGAATGCTGGTGACTTTTCGCTAGCGTTACTTCGGCAATGCGAGCATTTCATAGCGAAGATGTGATAGAGTTCATTTGTGCCTAGCGAAAATTCGCTAGTGATCTTGTGCTTAGGTCATTTTGCAATACGCGGGTATTTAGTTGTATGGAGGTTTTTATTATAAATGTTTGTGCAAATGCTTAAAGTTACCACTTTTTATTACAAATGTCCAAGGAACCTTAATAAAGACACGAGAGTTACTATAATTCCCTACACATATAATTCCCTACACATGAGCCCACTGTAAAATGAATGTTCCATAGGTTATGAAATGTCTGGAGAAAACTGGTTACCCAAAAAAAGTTTAAGTTAAGACTTTTGCAGGCAATCCCGCTTAAAAAAAGAAAAAGTCGCCAATGTTGTTTGAACTTTAATGAATTTTCGGCACACAGGATATGATGTAAGTGACTTGAGGTAGATCTAGCTTCTTTTAAGCACTTTGCCTGGTTTGAAGTGGCAAAGTCAAATCTGGTGAAAGAGGTAACGTTCAGTAAAATCCGCACTATTTGAATTTGTGGAGTAACGACCTTTCGCCAGAGCGAAAAGTCACCTGGAGTTAGAGTGTGAACAAACGTTAGTGACGATCTCTTTCGCTAGCGAATTGAAACCTGCACCTGTTAGTGAATAGGCAATGTACCTGCGGATGGTAACGCTGGTGAATTCTCTATAAAGCATTGTGAAATATGATGGTATTATTTAAAGAATATTTACAGTAAAAGAAAATATATACCTCAATTATTACATAAATTATCTTCTCACCCATGAGTTATATATTGTAATAACATGGGTCAAGGAGTCAATTACAACCAAGCAACAGGTCTACTGAATTAGACACTGTGCAATGGATAATTATTTTCTCTGTGTTCTTAAGCAACTCACAATCTTAAAAGCTTCCATCTGTAGTAAGACAAGCAGCACCTTGGAATAATAATAATAAGCTCTCCTCGCATCTTTGCTCGCCTTTGAGGACTCTGTTTCATCCTAAGATGTTTTGGCTATGCTTTCTGATTAAAGAACTGGCAAGAGCGAGCGTTGTTCTTTGTAGACTGGTAAAAGCAGGGACTGATATTTCCTCCGAGAGAGATGATTTACAGTCATTGCTCCATCTAATCTGCAGTTGTGATTTGTGTATGTATGAATTTCAATTTTTCCATGCTTTTTTGTGGTTTCTTGCATCATTCCTTATCTTTGCAGAACACTACAGGAGCACAATGCTAGATAATAGGAACTGAGTCCTACACAAGTAGTACAAGGTCTTTAAGTTTTCTTTACATTATCTTAGGGCATTCTTGCATTCTCGTTGCTGTACCCATCAGTTATACCCTCCATCCTATGCATGACCAAAGGGTGGCACATAAAGAGCGCATTTGAGAGAAACTGGTTGACTTATTCCCCTTATATTCAAACTTTCTGGGTCAGTGACCTCAGCAACCAAAGACAGGACTGATCATGAGCAAGAGTTTCAATATAATCATTATGTTTCTCTTTATGCCTCCATAACTGGTCTCTATAACCCATTCTGACTTTCAAATAAGTTCCTGCTTGCATTACGCCTTAGAAATCAAAAAGGCTTCAAAACAAAAAATATACATTATTCAAAAATTATAAATGTAAAACGTGGGCTACCTGGGTTATGTTTCTGGAATCGGATTCTATTAAAAATATGTAATTGGACAGGAGCAACTCGGTTTCAGTAGAGATACTGAAACTATTTAGTAAAGGTAACTATAATGTATAATGTGTGGACTGGCCTAGCATACAGGATCTTTAATAATATATTTCTTTAGCAGTTATATTATATCCTTTGTTTATGATTTGATTTTTATTTTATATACGTTTATGTTCATTCTACGCCTGTCAACATGGTTTGATATATGTAGATATAATAACATTTTTGTTGTTGACTTTGAATGTGCAAATAAAAATAAAGATTATACAAAAAAAAAATTATAAATGTGTTAGATAACCAGCCCAGTATATAAAAGGGTTAAACAACTCTAATCAGTATAAAAGGTGATAACCCGCTTTAATAGCAAATTGCTGTCTTTATGGGAATGCAGTGTCTAAAGAAGGCACTTCTGTTTCTGAATAAAACTTGGCAGGAACAGCCTAAATGATTATTATATAATTACACATATTTTGTTTGTTATTTCTTGCTCTTGAATTATCAAGCCTGGAAGAGCCTGTATTATTAGCCATGTAACGATGAACAGCAATCAAAACATGCATGGCAATCACCCAAGCTTTGCGGTATCACAGCATTATAAATAATATAAAGTTGGGATCTGTGTACCTGAAATGAGATTTGATGATTCCTTCCTGAGAAATTCAGCCAACATGAGAGACGTGAAATTAATGCTTACGATACAAGCCAAGAGGTGCACACAGGGAAGCAGATTTTCGCAGTGGCCAGATACAAAACAGGGATCAAGGTAGGCACAGCTCATGAATAAAAATAGCAGGATTTAATGCAAGAACAGAGTGCATAGTACAGTGGGAATAAAGCTACTTTCTGAGGATAAAGCAAAAAAAAAAAGTTTAGCTACAAATTCAAGACAAGGAATATCAATAAAATGTCAGAAAAGCAAGAATAAAACAAGTGTATTGAAGAAACAGGGCGCTGAGCATGTGCTTTTAGGAGAATCTTGCTCTCTGTTTTGCAGACAGGTTTTGTTCTTGCCAAGCATCTCAAGCATATTCCCCCCACACACCATAACTGGTATCATCAGTCTGTATAGCCAACAGGCTTAGGTTAATTCTAGCAGCATAAATAAAACATGTAATATACCATCTGCTAAAATGTATTGCTGTCCTAATGAACACAATACGGCATACAGCACATTACTGCAACTATTAATTAGGTGCTCCAACCTGTTCATAGAATAATAGCAACCTGATGAATATTCATGTCTGCCTATCTGTCAGCATATGTACCCTGTATAGTCAAAGCAAGCGGCATGGTCTTGGGAAGATAGCTGTGATGGGTGAATATTACCTGTTTGGTTTTTGCCAAGAATTGGCAAAAATGAATGAGGCATGGGAGGGGCATAAACTGGCATAGCTAGAATGTAACAGTGGCTGACGGAGAGGGATAACTTTCTTCAATTCAGCATGGGATGAATTCTTCCAAAAGTGCCTTTTCCAGATGAAACCAGTGAATATAGAGCAAGGAGTTACTGCAACCAAAAGTTTTTTGGAAGCACACACCCCTTTTCATAAAAATTACATCCAAGAATGTTTAGTTGTATGATGCACAAATTAACAGTTATTATCACTGATATACACATTCAGATCTTGCTGCTGTGCCTTCACCCATTCTTGCCTTTGGTTTGAAGCACCTTCTTTTGGGGTGACTCTTTCCCTATGCTCAGCTTTTGGAAATGCTCTAAGACTCCTAATACATATACCCCCCTGGTATGTATGACTGCCCTTGTATATATAATGGTTGTGATGCATAATGTATGATATTCCATCTAGTAACATATTTTTCTTTTTCTTTTTGTTTTAGGGGTTAAAATTCCCCCCCCCCCCGCTATATGCTATATATGTTCGATGCCTATTCAAGATGATGGACCAAAGGGACACACTATTTATAGTGTTTCAGTGTTGATAACATACATATATTGTGTTTCATGCTTTTTCACATTTTTCATATTTTGCACTTATTGAATGTCCTATTATGGCCCTGTAGTTCCAATTAGTTATGGAACGCATTTGCATTCCAGAGGGTATCCCACAATGCTGTTTGTTTCATAAAAATTGTTTTTGGAGCGTTAGTGACATCAAGCAATAGTCATATGACCATTCCAGCGCATTTGTAACATGATAGCATCACATCCATTATGTTTCTTTCCTCCTCTGCTTGGTAAACGCTTTAGTAATGTCCACTTCCGGTTTTTGGAACGCATTTGCGTTCCGGAAGTGTTCCCATAATGCATGGGGTGCGGTTTGATCAATTTGGAAAATGGAAGTGACGTAACACGCGCTGATGCGCGTTCGTTTGCTATTGATTTGCTTTACATGCCACAAGGTATTTAACTGACATGCTTGTATAATTCTTTCTGCATTTTTTATGATTTTTTGTGCCCCTGATGAAGACCTTTGCAGATCGAAACGCGTAGGGCGACATGCTGTTGCCATGTGGGGTTATTTGATTTAACAGAGTGTGCTTTCCTTATTTTTTTGTTTCTTTCCCTATTCAGGGCAGACCCCTCTGCATGGCCAGTTGCTGTGTTCATTGACTTATGATCATCTGCAAGCTTCTTACTTAAGGCACTACATGCTTTGATATTAGCTGGTGGGGTACTAATATCACTCTTTGGTGGGGCTGGAGATACCCGTGGCCGTAACAGCTTGTCGTAGTGACAAGAGGCAATTACATATACTATCCCTGCCCCTCCATCTAGTGTGGTCTTTGTGTTCTAAGTCTAGTACTTGAGGCTCCTGGCTTTTTACCTCTGGTAGTTCTTCATATGGACAGGTTTATACTTGTTCTGGCTCTCCTTCAACGCTTTCATCCCTCTCCAGAACTTTCAAGGGAACTTCCCTGCTTATCACTACCAGTACCATTTTAAGTAAGTACACTCATTCTCTACTATAACAAACAAGGGAAAGTTGTGCTCACCACTATTTTTTAAAACCATTAGACGGGGGTGCAATGAGGGTGTGACCACAAAATACATATAGTCAACTACAAGAGTCCTCTGCACTCAACCCATTATCAATATATTTAAGACAGAGACATTTTGTGCATACTGCTACTAAAAAATGCCTTACCCTTTAAACAACACAGGGATTGTTTGTCCATATATTGCAATATATTTAAGCTGGCCAACTACGTCAAAGTCATCCCATATCTGGCCAGTCCTACACTTAATTTTCATCTGATTCATTAAGAATTCAATTGCTTAATTATACATTTTACAAAGGGACTAAGTTTTACCTGCAACTTACTTGCTGCTTTCAAAGTAAAACTCCCAAACTTGGCTGCCCTTTTATTAGACACCAGTGGGATCCCCTGACTATAGCTGGGAAGGGTGGGAGCTACAACATGGAGCTGGTCACTGCTTCTGTATAACTATAACAAAGAAGGGAAAGTTGTGCCAGCTTAAATATATTGCAATATATGGACAAACAATCCCTGTGTTGTTTAAAGGGTAAGGCATTTTTTAGTAGCAGTATGCACAAAATGTCTCTGTCTTAAATATATTGATAATGGGTTGAGTGCAGAGGACTCTTATAGTTGACTATATGTATTTTGTGCTCATTCTCTACTACCTATTAGTGGTGGTAACTATACATTACAACATAAAAAAATATTAAATACCCTTCCCCTCTACCAGGATGTGCTCAGAAGTTAGTATTAATCAGAAGTTGGATTTACAGATCTAACGCAGTAAGAATAATATAAGAATACCATTGTTTGCCAAGTCAAGCCCATGATTTTACTACTTTATGAAAAGTAAGCAGGAAATGTAAAATCCTCCCAGATATATTGTTGGTTCTAATCCATTTTGTAGAATAATGGCACATTGAAACAAACCAAAAAATTCTTCATTTTTTTTACAGTGGTGCATGAGTTTCTAAATACCGTTGCAAGTTTGCAAAATTATTGTGACCCGAACTCCAGTATGGTGATAAAGAAATTAAATGTTACATAGCATGGCATGTTATAATAAAAGACAGACAACCATGAAATTCAACCTTTCCTCCACCTGCCTAACTTCTATTCCAAAAGAAGGAAAAAAACTGAAGCAAATTTGATTTCAGAGGGAGAAAAATTTACTCCATAAGGGCAATAGGACCAATCAGTTTTGTGCTAAGAGGCAGATTTATCAATGCCCCAAAACCCACAAATTCAAGTTAGGGTTTCTAAAACAAACATTAAGGGGCTTATTTATTATTAAAAGTCTGAATTTTTGCTGGTCAGACTTTTAAGAGGAAAACACAATTTTTTTGTAGAAAAAAAAAAACTAAAATGTTTGTGATTTATTAAACGCCGGTGGTGTTAAAAGTCAGAATAAAAAAGTACTCCATCTCAAACCTGCCTGGGTCATGCAGAAGTCAATGGCAGATGTCCCTTTTACAATTGGAATACATCATGATCTGCACTGGGTTTCGTACAAAAATTTGAATAAAATCCTGGCTGTGAGTATACTAGCGCTAGAAGGGCCATTTTAAAAAAAAAAATGTGTAACCGGAGTGAAGGCTCTATAAGTCCACACCTTTGGTGGGGGAACATGTTTTTGGGGAACAGTGCACTAAGACATGCTAACAAAGTATTGTCTGCTTTAAATCAGCCCCTTCCACTTTTACATGAATCACAAAAGAGGACCACATAGAGGATATAGGGCTACCATATATTAGAGGATATAGTACTACCTATTTTCTCCATAACATATATTTAGAGAATGAAATGATAATGCTTTACAAGCAATTTGCACCCAAATCATCACTTATTCAGCAGATGCTATATTGCCTTTGTTTTGCATATTCGTGCAATGAAGCTGGAATTGTAGCTTCATTGTGGATAAAAAAACATGACTAGCCATGCCCAAAAATGCATCTTAAATTTTTCATAAACAGTAAATGAGCCCTAAGAACTTGGTTGTTTCCAGAATAAACCACAAAACAGACCATTCTCCATCGCTGGTGTATAGATGTACTGGTTTTGGTAGAAGTAAAGTTAACAGCTGCTTATGTTAACCTCTTCTGCTGTGTAACCTATACCTTGTGGCAGGGATGTGTTCTAATTGGCTACTATGGGTATTCCCTGGTTTATCAAAGGGAAAGGGTTTCCAAGTTCTTTCTCTTTGGACTCTACCTTGTGCTGCTGGACCTTAGGTGCCGATGGGGAAGATATGGTGAAAAAACAAGAGGACACAGAACAATAAGGGTCCAGGGACAGTGACTAAGTGGGTGGATTGGGTGGGGATTTGGTAGAGAGGTGTCTCCTGTCCCTGTGTAAGCCAGGAGTGGGGGATTGTGGCTCATTCAGGGTACTTTCAATGTCATAGCACACTCTAGTAATATCTGATACCCTTGGGATGAACATCTGTGGTGAGATTGATCTGTAAAAAAACTACTGTAGGGGTCTATAGGGGTAGTTCCCCTATGGTCTAAAAATCCCTCATGGTTGGAAATAGCCTGCTGTGGTCAGCTAAGTGTTGGGCCTAATTTGGATATGGGAGGGAGTGATTCCTTTTCCCCAGTGAAGTGTGTCCAGTCATCTCCAGATTTGGGCAGCTGGTGTCACTGTTACGTAATTTATTTTTAAAGTAGTGCTGCTTTGTCCCTTTTCCCTCCAGGAGGGAGTGCTGCTGGGGCTCTTGGAGCTTTAGGCCCCAGACAATGGAGAGCGCCCAAGGGTGAACTGGCCGTTGGAGGACTTGGGGTACAGGGCCCCAAACATTGTGGAGCTCGACTGGAAGGACATATCTGAAACTCAGAGGCAGCAGATAATGTAAGGAGTTGGAGCTTGGCCTGAAAATCAAAAAATGGCATCTACCTGGGGTAAAGAGCTTTTGGGAAGGGACAGTGACTATGTTTGTCCTCCACTGTGTAGGACTGTGTCCTGGGTCGAGACTGTGCCAGGAGTTTTTAGACCACACCAGTACCCCAGGGCAGGTTTAATATTGTACAAATGCATTTTGCTTTACTGCAAGTTATATAAAGTTATATTTGTTATTGCACATGTGTGTTTTATTATTGTTCCTAGTAAGGCCACCACCGGTACCATTTCCAGATCCCACTAGGTGGAGGCACTGCATAAAAATCCTAGTATCCTTCATATAGCAAATGGGATGTAGACCCTGTATTAAAAAGAATTTATATTTTATTGATGAGTGTACATCCCATAATACACAAGTGTCACAACAGGGTTACAGAACCATATAACTCCAATTATATTTCTGGTGATAGTGAATGATTTAGGTGGTACAGTATGTGCATAAGTGAAACACCTTCTTTCTTTCATTTTTTTCTTCAATAGATTTGCTGTTGCTGCTAAAAAGCATGTGTGAAAACGATAGCAGATCTTTTACCTCAATTATTTAGCAAGGGGCAAGCTGAGAAAGAGAGAGAGAGTCACATGTAGAAGTGCTCTGCATCGAGAACAGCAAGAGATAAAATACTGCCATTTCCTTAGTGCTACATAAACACCGAAGACAGAATAATATGCATTTTATAACAGAATTGTTTGAGTACATTGTTGACGTGATATTAAATTAATGGAATAAATAATTGTGCCCGTTTATAGTAAGCATAAAATAACCAGGCCATTTGGACTTCATAAATACTTTAACTGGAAACCCAAAGTGTATAAGCTAGTCTCACCATTGCTGTTTCTATTTCTCAAATCCTAATGCACTGTGATATGAAAATACAATTTATGTCACATGTGCACAGTTAAATAGGTTTCATTCTTTACACAGAATAATAAAGAGGTGCTCACAAAATAAAATCCACCAATTAAATATATCAAATATATAGTATATATTTGTATATTATATTTGTCTCTCCAGCAATGGCAAATAACATTTCTTTTTAGCAAAAGTTTTAAGATTTTTAAAGGAATGTATTACCTGTATCTCCAAGTAGTATTTGTAAAAAAAAAAACCACTTGGTTGGAATATAAGGGTTTTCTTTTAAGTATAGGGGAAAAAGGTGTGAGACTTGTCAATATGTTACAGGTGACACTTTTTCATCTTATACTACCAGCAAAGTTTTTAAAATTGAACAATTTATCAGTCAGTGCAATGCTTGACATGTGGTTTACGTCATCTCCTGCAGGAGGTGTGGCAAACAATATGTAGGACAAACCAGTAGGGTTCTTAAAAAACGTGCAAGAGAACACATTAATGATAATAAGAGTAAGTCAGAGAGAAATGATGGCGCAATTGTTTAGAGTGTGGGTTTGTCGATTTAGATTATTTTACAATACAAGGAATTGAACAAATAATTCCTGGTAAAAAATATATAATATAATTATATTTATAAAAATTTATAAAAATATAATTAGAAACAAAGTTGATTCTTGTTTTGCCACCAGGTTCTCTCTAGGGTTGAACAATAAATATGATGTGTCCTGTTATTTTTAATCTCCCTCTCAATTTAATATTTATTCTACTTACTGTAAAACCTGTTAATAGTGATAGGTGAATTTGCAGCAAATTTGCGCGATTTGCCACCAGCGAATAATTTCGCAAAACGCCCACGAAAATTCGCCCGAAAAAATTTGGCGGCCGTTTTTGCAAAAACGGACGCCGGCGTCAAAAACGGGCGTTGGCGTAGAAAAAACTGGCGCCAGCGTCAAAAACGAGACGCCGGTGCCATTTCGCGAATTTTTCGCCATTTCGCTGGAAATTCGCAAATTTTCCGGCGAAGCGAAACAAACAAAATTCGCCCATCACTACCTGTTAACTTATGGATCTATAGGTGCCTTGGTTTTTACTGTTTGTGATTATGTTTGCAAATAATATGCACTGCACAAACTTAATAAATGAGCCACACTTCCCTTACACCTTCTTATGGATCAGCATAGACAAGACCTATCCTAGGAATTCATCTGAGCTGCATCATAGTATGTACTAGTCAGCTTGAATAAAGTCTACTGTGGTAAAACAATAAGAAAATAGTAAAATACCTATTTCTGTAGAACTGGCATCATGGAAGAATGCACCTGATACAACTCATATCAACACAGGGACATTCTACATATTGAAACAGAATATTAACACTATATTTTATTTACCTCTTCCTGTTAACAATTTTCAAATTTAGATGCAAATCATTAAAAAGCTACCTCGAGCCATGACAGCATGCAGGCGCTAGTTAATAGTCTTTCCTGCCGTTTTCTTGATATTGATTCACTGTCAGAGTAGACACAATTTCTAACAGACAACTAATTTTTACAGCACTGTATATTGTACATTAAAAGTATAAGAAATAAGCTCCAACAATGCCTAACAGGTTGAACGCTTTATTATCCAAAATTAAATGTAAATATTTGAGATTCCATTAGGTTTGAAAACAAGGAGGGTGTCACTAAATAAACCGTGGCTGCTGCAAATCACCAGGCACAGGAGTGACTCACTATTACTGAGGCACATTAGAGAGATATGATCTGTATAAACAAAAAAACAAGTAGCATACAATTTTCATTGTTTTAAGAAAACAATAGACAACCTGTTTGCTACAAAAAGAATGAAGTAATTTGTACACTTCAACAATATCACCATTTACACTGCCCTATATATCCTACTGGAAATGTATTTGATATATGTGCCCTCCCCCCGACTTCTATCATTCATACTACAAAACATTTTATTCTCCTCTTTTTTTGAATTTCTCTAATTCAAACCTCCTTGATCTGTTTTCATTTATACTGAAAAATGAAAAAATCCAACCTCAAAATCCATGATTCAAAGAAGTGTACAAAAGTCTATAGTCCTTCACAACAGAGGACCAAGCACCCAGGACAGGGGATCCCAGCCAAACAAGATAGCAGTAAATCAGAGGTGAATGTTATACAAGGATGAATTTTTAATATGGTCATTGGATTGAATGACTGTAACAGCTTGCCCTGGTGGTCCAGTGGTGGATGCCCGCCTCCCTGCTCCTCTTCAATATGTGCCTGTGACTAGGGCGCATGTTGCGCACCTCTTCTGTATTTAAAGGCGTAATGATGCCAGCGCACAATGGCGCCAAGTTCAAAATATTTAAAGTGCCAAAACACAATTTCTCACTGCCCGTTATAGGATCTTGTTCCTGGTGCTTCTGTGCTGTTATGCCTGTTTGATTCTGATTATCTGTTGTGACCCCTGCCTGTTTTTGACTATCCCGACTTCTGGAATCCTGACCCTGCCTGATAACCGACGCTTCTGTATCCACAACCCCTCTGATTGATCTCCTGGTTTGACCCTTGCCTGCCTGACTCCGTTGTGCTCTGCCTGCCCCGACCCGACCTGATTTGACTACTCCTATCTACGCTGTGTACCGTGACCTTCTGCCCAAAGACTTTGCATTACCGTTGTGCCCCTGTGCTTATTCAGAACCCCTCACTTTGTACCTTTCTTAACAAGACCTGGCAGCATCCGATTAGCCAAGGGCTCCTCCAGAGGTGAAAGTCGGCTGTTAAAGGCGGAAGTAAGAGCCGAGAACAGGGTGCTTAGCATCGGTTCTGAATTTAGGGTGCCAACCGTGACAATGACATACTATATCTATCCCAATCTACCTCTTAAAAAGAGCTAATTTTATCAACAATTGCCAAATCTTACTCTCAAACTGTCAATGTTCTCCCTTTCACTCTATCATTAACAGAGCCACTACATCGTCACATACATATATTTTTAAACAGTGTCTGTTTTATTAAAAAGCATTCATATTCTAATGTTTCAGCTAAGAAGTATAGAAATAAGGCTCACTTTCTATAAATCATGAGGCATTTCAGTAATTGAATATTGAATTAGTATCTCATATCTCTATTAAACTGAATATATCTAATCTATATATACTGTATATAAATTATATAAAACCAAGTCCTTACCAGACAAATTTATTTTTCTGCATACACTGTATTAATTGACAGGCTTAAAACCCAATGTGAAATGTTTATCATTTATTTAGTGTTTACTTTGTTTCTATAGAAAGCCATCATTCCCTGTAGAGTTTTAATTACCTGGTGATTCTTTAATTTGCTGCACACTTGACTAGGTGCCGTCATACACTTGGTTGTCCCATTACAGCCTTGATAATTACGGCATTTCAGAGAAAGTCAAGTGGAGCTTGTTGGAAATTTTGGTAAGTAACAGAGATGTGAAGCCATCCGTTCAATCAGCGGCAATTCAGAAGATACAGTATCTATTCCTACAAAGCTCTTCACTGTGAACTCATATTCTTTTAATGGAAACCCCAGAAATAGATGAATACTGTACTTTTTCATATAATGTCACTACTAAAAATGTTGGAGTGTTTCCTAAGGCAAGTAACACTGGGCTAGGGGAATTGGCTACAGTAAAAATTGAAGCCTGAACACCTGGTAACACTTACACCTTCTTATGAATTTTATAGGAATGTGTATCACTTTAAAGTCACTATACTGCATGTGAATTATTCACCATTACCGAAGACTGCATACCAAGTACCAAGGCAGAAGGTCACATAATCAAATGACTTGTAAATCCCTCAACAACCAGTCACTTATATCTGCTTAGAATAACTTACTGTAAACAATATCCTACTACTTAAAATTTAGTTGGAGCACACACCTCCAAAATTAAACACATGGATAACAATGTAACTCAACAAACAGAGGATGTGTTACCCAGATGAGTGCTGTTTCCATTTCATTGGGGGAAACCATTGGGGGATTTAGATTATTTTAAAATCAGATTAAAAATCCAAAGGCTGTTGAAAAAAGTTATATAAAAAGACACTTAAGAGGAGGTGATTTATTAGGCCTTTTAGCAAAAAGGATTTCGATTTATTTACATACTGTACTCGTCTACCACTTGGCCTTAACTATGAATTCGATGTGAATTCAAAGTTTTTTCTAATTTATAGCAGGACTTTGGAAGGCAGGGCTATATTTATAAATGTAGACAATAAGTATATAAGCAGCCGTTTTATATCTGAGAATAGTTGAGAAAGAATTAGCATAGATAAAATGATAGTTTTGTATGCACTTCCTCTAATAAACCTTATCCCACCAATTTGATATCTTAAACCTTTAGACGGTTACAATTAATCTGTAATGTGCTGTAGATATTTCACAGGGCGACATATCAGACGCAGGCAATGGATTAGCGTTCCTCCTTTCTAGCGCATTCGTTTCTCAATACATTTCACCTCAGGAGAAAATTATAAATTAATAAATTTGATTAATTTATGATATTGGTTTTAAAGAATTTATCTATTTATATTTTGTTTAATTAATTTGTTTATCGTGAGACTATGGCAGTTTTCTTAGGCCAGCCAATGCTTAGATGAGTAAGTCAGGGTCAGAGTACCTTTGACCTTGTGTGGCCAACCAATTACAAAACAATGAACTAATTATAGTAATTAGAAAAGGAGCAAATTCGAAAAGGAAATTATCGCCTCTGAGGAAGTGATTTAGTCACGAAACGCGTTAGGCCGAACATCCCGAATCTTAGGGGCCAATTCACCAAGCTCAAGTGAAGGATTCGAAGGAAAAAAACTTTCGAAGTCTTTTTTGGACTATTTCGACCATCGAATGGGCTACTTCGACCTTCGACTACGAATCGAAGGATTCGAACTAAAAATCGTTCGACTATTCGACCATTCGATAGTAGAAGTACTGTCTCTTTAAGAAAAAACTTCGACCCCCTAGTTCGCCACCTAAAAGCTACCGAAGTCAATGTTAGCCTATGGGGAAGGTCCCCTTAGGCTTGGCTAAGTTTTTTTGGTCGAAGGATAATCCTTCGATCGTTGGATTAAAATCCTTCGAATCGTTCGATTTGAAGGATTTAATCATTCGATCGATGGATTATTCCTTCGATCGTTCGATCGACCTTTTTGCCCAAAATCCTTCGACTTCGATATTCGAAGTCGAAGGATTTTCATTCCCCAGTCGAATATCGAGGGTTAATTAACCCTCGTTATTCGACCTTTGATGCATCGGCCCCTTAATGTAAGTGTATACTTTATTTGTAATAAACGAAAATTTCTATCTTTTGAGCTTCTCCTTGTTGCTCGACTGATTTTCCCAGCTTGAAGTGCTAAACCCCACATGATCAGCTCCCAGCGTGACCCGGAATGTGAAGAAGGTAGATCCTGTGAAGTGGAGAGACAGCGCACGAGCAGTGGAACACGAGCAAGCCAACGGCGTTACAGAACCTGAGCGATACCGACACATATCACCCCATTGAAGTAAGGTTACCAACACACTCTGGAGTCGGACAGATTAACACTACGTGAATACACACCGAGAATCCTGTAAGTAGAATCTTAGCAGGGACCCGGTGTATATGCCCACAGGAGCCCACATTTTCTTTCTGTTTCTCCTGAGGTGAAATGTATTGAGAAACTGGTGCGCTAGAAAGGAGGAACGCTAATCCATTGCCTGTGTCTGATACATCACCCTGTGAAATATCTACAGAACATTACAGATTAATTGTAACCGTCTAAAGGTTTAAGCTATCAAATTGGTGGGATAAGGTTTATTACAGGAAGCGCATACAAAACTTTCTTTCTGATTGAATTTACAGGGTGGAATCCCTTTGTGTTCTGCACATCCACCTCTATATTTGCGCAAGTTTTAAAAACATTTTTTGTACTATAGATATAATGATAGTGGATATGTTTATAAGTGGAGTAATTGCCCTGTTATATATTATTATTTTATGGTACTGACCAAAATATTTTACCAAGGGCCTACAAATTTGCATTGTACAAAGTTTAATATAATTGGGTTGTTTGTGTTAATAGCCATGCTGATTACACGCAGACTGAGGAACAGAACCCTAACAATGTGTTTATATAATTGCACTCTGACACTTGAGTAATATGTGGCAATTTTTGATTGGTTTTAAAATGTATAAGGGAGGATCCTCTCTGGGTATATATTCTGTTCTACTGTATATTCAATTGGTTATTATTCATGCCTATGATTAAGTGCCAAAGGGTATGAAACGCGTAAGGTGGAGTACCAGGTGGCCTGTATGTATCTTTTTAACATGATTTTTGAATAAAAACTAACTATTTTATTTCCCACCAATGTAGATTACATCAGCACATGGACCTGTAAGGATATTCTTAAATACCCAACAGTGGGAAACCATTGCAACAATGTGTATTCATATCCTGCAGGAACGCAAAGATGTTTCTCCTCCATAAAATAATTATTTTTGAAATATGCTGGTGCCACAGTTCCCATACCTGCCACTTCATTTCAATAGCAACCCATTATACTTTGTGTTATTATATGCTCTTCAGCAATTTACCTTTGTCATAAAACATAATTGATTTCAAATCACCTCCTATACTTAAATCAGTGAAGCATATGGAATACACTGAACAAGATCAATCAATACTTCAAAAGCATTACAGCTGACACGACTATGCAGGCAAAAGTATGTAATTTTGTCAAAGTGAAATTAATAATGCAATATTTGGTTTGGCTATAAAGTTGGCTTGAAATAACATTGTGTTCTGGATCCATAGTGAGTCTTTGTTGCACAAAAAAGGTCATTGGATTTCACAGCTGTAATTAAAAGTCAGATCTTAATATTAAATCCCCAAGCATCCTCCATTTAACAAATACTGTATATACTGCTATAATTTAAATTGGTTCTTCAAAAGAAAGCCTCAACTCTGAACAGTGATATGAATTGAGGTAGCAGTAGAAATCAGATGATACAAATCATATTTAACGTTATATTACAGGTATGGGATCCCTTATCCAGAAACTCGTTATCCTGGGGGTTCTAAATTTCACAAAGGTTGTCTCCCATAGTGAGCATTTTCAGCAAATAATTCAAATTTTTTAAAATGTTGTATTTTTTTCTCTGTAATAATATCAAAGGCTATTGTGATACTAAGCTCTATAGTTAGTAAAGATACGGGTATATAGAATTTAATTAAAAGTAGGAAGGGGTGTGTAGGTATGGATACGGGGTTCATTTGGAGGGGTTGGACTTGATGGACTTTGTCTTTTTTCAACCCAATTTAACTATGTACCGTATATACTCGCGTATAAGCCGAGTTTTTCAGCACCCAAAATGTGCTGAAAAACTCGACCTCGGCTTATACGCGGGTCATACGCCAATCCCTCACCGGATCCCTGTCATATAGACAGCCCTGCTGAGAATAAGGATTGCACTTCCCCAAGCAAACAGCGTATAAGAAATTCAAATCCCGTAATATCGGATCCCTCACCTCCCTCTCCCATAGCGCATCAGGACTCTGTGACTGACGATCGCCGCCCGGAGCAGGTCCAGGAGCTCCGGGCGGCGCGTCCTTCCCTGCCGGCGTCGCTCCCAAAATGGCGGCGCCCATGGCCGCCACGTGGGTAGCGGCGCCGGCGCCTCTACCCACGTGGCGGCCATGGGCGCCGCCATTTTGGAAGGACGCCGGCAGGGAAGGACGCGCCGCCCGGAGCTCCTGGACCTGCTCCGGGCGGCGATCGTCAGTCACAGAGTCCTGATGCGCTATGGGAGAGGGAGGTGAGGGATCCGATATTACGGGATTTGAATTTCTTATACGCTGTTTGCTTGGGGAAGTGCAATCCTTATTCTCAGCAGGGCTGTCTATATGACTAGAGGAGCGTTCCTGTACAAAGTACAGATTGATTTTCAATCAGCCCCTAGGCTTATACACGAGTCAATACATTTTTCCAGTTTTCTTAGGTAAATTAGGTACCTCGGCTTATACACGGGTCGGCTTATACACGAGTATATACGGTAACTATGTAACAGAGTAGCTTGTACTTGATGGTAATTAAGCAACATATGTCCATATTTAAATGTTTTCAAGTAGGCTTAAGGTATGATGATGCAAATTATGGAAAGACCCCTTATCTGAAGAATTCTAGGTCCCACACATTCCGGATAAAAGATCTGACATCTGTATATATATTTTATACTGTGCACCTGTGCAACGAAGGAAGACGCAAAAAGGGGACCACTCAATGGTGCTTGCTGAAAAGTACCCCAGGCTGGTGCAATTTTCTGATAACAGGAACACTGGCCTGGGTATCAGGTAAGTGATTACAATCACTGGGGGACAGGGGGTGCCTTACATTTGGCATCCACCGGTGATTTAAGGTGGAAATATTGGATAAAGACCAAATGAGTAGATCTATAATGTATGACCTGCTTTATCCTGCACGTTTAAATATTTAAAAGGTTTCTGACAAACAATAGACTACATTTGTTTTATTTTAAACAGGAATATCCCTATTGTGATCAGGTTACCTGGAGCCCAATTAATACATTTTCATGATATAATATGGATCACATAGAATTTGGGTACGTGCTCTGATATGTTTGAGATGCGGTGAAGTATCTTTCCTTATGATATAAGCTACCTCATTGACTAACTTGCGTAAATATAAATTCTTACCTACCTCTTCTGCTCAGAAGCCGATCAATCCAGTGTTTAGAGCAGCATATACAGTATAACATAACAATCGTCCACAATACCAACTACAGCAGAAGTACAAATGAGAAACAAAAATTAAAGAACCCTTAAAGTGAAAATTGCTCATATACCCAATTTTTTAAATTGTGTTTTATAGGAAAATGTTCAGTCTTCTCTCTTTAGATGGCCTCCTACATTATAAGCACTCTTCCCAAGTGATGTACACAACCAATTTCTTCTATTCTACCCTGCAGCAATTCCTTGGTTCATATTATCCTATGTTTTTCTTTTTTCTTTCTCTATAAATATATTGTTTAAATAAGTAATACAAATATGTAGCCAAAACGTATTCTTTGTATCACAAAAAAAAAAAAAACTAAAACCACTTTGCAATATTTATTAATTACAATTTGTCAATACAAAAATGGTCCATGGCAGTTTCCATCTGCCTTTTTCTATTTCAGTGCCAGACTACAGAAATAATGTTTCAGAAATATAACGTTAAACAATTAACAAGTATTGCTTTAATGTATAGTGGAGTTGCTTAGATTTAAATTCCATTCAACTCCCTGACATCTAGGTATAATGTCATAACCTTATGCTTATAAAGTAAATAATGCTGAATCTGCACATCTGACATACCTTTTGATTGTTGATCTCCTTGGAGATCATCATATCTTGTTTGTTCTTTGAGTTATTATAGTTTTGTCCTGTTGTTAATTATTTAATAGAAAGTAACACAGACAGTTATTTTAAGGTAAACTTGCTCTTTACAATATTTCCATACTTATTTCCATACGTAGTTCCATAATATTTTTTATGTCAGTTAAGCTACTTTTTAAGATGTTGCAAAAGCTCGATCAATTTATGAGCAAGTGAGTGGAGCATAGTTTGGGCAAGCTTAAGTGATAAAGTAAAATGACCAATGTGTGCAATCAAGGTTAGCTTATAAAGAGCCACTAAAGAATAATATTCATATTCATGGCTCTTCAGAGGACTCATATTGCTTTTGGTAAGAATTCACATATCATTCACTGACTGCTAGTTAAATTGGGAATATAAATTGTCAATTAAAGAGCATCTGATAGCACCTCTCTAAACAAATGCACTATCTTTCTTCTAATTACTCATAGGAGATAGGGGTACTGCACATCTTCCCATGGCTACCAGTCCCATATCACATAAGCCAGAAATAGAGCCCTGTACAGTCAGAGCTTACTCTCCAGATTCTGGTGTCAGTCAATTTCTTCATCTTCCAGGACCAGGCCTGAACCAGGCCTTAATGTGAAGCCTAGCATGGGCCCCAGACTAGCAGCCTGTAAAAGGGCATTACTGGTAGGGGGCGGAAGACACCTTAAGCTTCCTCCAGTAGCTCTGTCTTAATTATAACCTCCGTCCCCTGCTGGCTATAGGAAGTGGCACAAATATCTGTGTCATTACAGAATATAGAAGAACTCAGGCCCGGACTGGCAATCTGTGAGTTCTGGCAAATGCCAGAGGGGCTGCTATAAGGTTCCATAGAAAGTCAGTATTTAATGGGCTGGTGAGGGCTGGTTGGGCCTCTATGTGGGCTGATTGGGCCTCTGTGTACCTGAAATGCCTATTTTAATTCTCAGTCCGGACCTGGCAAGAACTCATCCTGGGCTTTTTCCCCTTCTGACTGACCTGTGGCCCAACAGATCATAAACATTCCATATAGCCTTGTGACAGTTGGATTATTTGGCCACTTGTCCCCATCCCCTGTCTACATACAGTACTATGCTGCTTTCTGTTATAATTTTTTCTGCAGTGCAGTAGCACAAATAGTAAGTTGGCAATAGCAACATGAAAACAGGTTGGACATCACCATTTTAACGAGTGGCATCACTGCAACCAGCCGGCTCACAGCAGAATATGCTTACTAGCTCTTCATTCTTTCCTTTGAAGCACAGAGCACATTCTTATTTTAGAATCATTCTGTCCCAATAGTATTATATCTCATATCACAGAAACAAAATGAATTACTCTATTTTTGCTACGTTTTTTATTAAACGAATATCCAATTTGCATTTCCAGCATGTTATGTAGTACTTCAATACATTTAAAAAAAGCTTTGAAAAATGTTGTCTGCTTTAATTCAAGTACAGCTGCTTTGGGGTTTAAAAATACATCTGCAAATCTCCCTTCTGTACCCCAGTGTTCTGTGATGCCTGAATTTGGATTGTTAGCATTTACCATCTCTAGCTATTATCTAATAATATCTTTATACATATAAAGCCATACTAATTTAGCACAGCTCTATACAGTACATTGAATGTTTCACCCTCCGTGAGTCCCTAAGTTGTAGAACTCAATATACATTTCTGGTCACTGAGACATGGAATGACAAAGTGGAGTCACCATCTTCAAAAATAGCTAAAACAAGAATCAGACCAAAGCTTCCAAGGCAAATGTTTTACCTGCAGATTGACAACTTTATTCTTATTTTCTAGGAAGCCATGTTTGTTTCAAGCAGCATAGCAGCTCAAAATAACAATCAAAAAATGAACAAGTATGCTAACCACAGTGGTCAGGTATACAACCGTTCATCACACAAAGAATAATATCTGCACATCTATGCTCATCTTAAGTCCCAGCTTTTCTTCCTTGTTAGACATGTGCAGAAGTTAGATGCCACCTATATACAGTGGGCCCATGTTGGAAACTGACATTTCTTGTACACTGAGATTATATCTTTGGTTTAAATGGAGATTTATTGCAAGAGTCTAACGTTTCGGCCTCCTCCGAGGCCTTTTTCAAAGTAACAATACATAAACACAAATGCTTTAAATACCTAGATTGGCGGGAAAAAGATTTTTTGGCCAATTAAAGATGACGTGTCCACCTCATCATTAAAGCACGACAAATATACATATCCCAGACAACATAATAATTATCACAAAATCACTACACAAAAGTAAATTACAATGTAACAAAACCCACTCCCTAATACAATGTTAAAAACAAATTAAAACCAAATATTCAGTAACATTATATATCACTTCCCAATTTGTTGCCATAATTGTTAACATAGTTATTACTTGTTACGAAAAATATCAAAATTTGAATAAGGGTGGAAGGTCTACTCAGGGGCTCCCTCTACATATATATATATATATATATATATATATATATATATATATATATATATATATATATATATATATATATATATATATATATATATATATATATATATATATATATATATATTTGATGTTACTATTCTAATAACTGAAACTGGATAACATCGCAGTGGTTTCGTATAAAACATTCTAGTAACCGTCATATTAACCCTCTCTCTACCGCTTAGTATCATTATAACCCAATATCTCGCCCACCATCAATAATTTATTGTCAGGACATGGTAAATGTGCTTATCATAGATATACTCATTATTAATATACCCATTAATATTCACTAGGGGGTCCGCACCATACCAAACAGAGGACATACATTTATTCTAACCCAGTGACCTATATCTATATAACCTGATATTCAGGCATGTACTAACTGTACATGTGTATCCGACTGCATCTATATACTGCACCAACGATCCTCCGTGTAAAATCATACTAAGGTTGAAAAAATATCAATGTGGAGTTAAAAAATTTTTCATAAATGTGAATGCCCCAAATCATGTAATTTAATCAATAATACTCCTCAATCTATTACAAATAATCATCAATAGAAATATATAAAAATACATGTGAACATAAAATGAAAAAATGAATAAAACATAAAATATAAAAAATAAAAAGTACATCTAATATGCCCCTAGTGTCCAGAATTCATGATCCCGATCATGATGTATCAATCAATCTTCATTAACCCCATAATGTCAAAAGATGAATGAATAAAATCATACTATAATTGGTGCTGATCCGAAAACAGAATGTCCTCTGCTTGGCCGCTGACCCCCCAGTCGATGTGTCAGGCAACAGAAGATGTTCCACTTCCATCTATTAGTGTTATCTTATCATCACGGCAGAGCCACACAGCGGTGAGGAAAGCCCAGCCCCCACTCCCGCTAACAGAAGCATCCAGAGGGACCCAGCGCAACAAGGCAGGGTTCATGGCGGGAGATGCCACAAGAGGCCAATGCACCGCAAGTGAATCCCAGCGCCGGCCACCGGCCATCCGCAAGACCAAGCCCCCCGCTGGTAAGTACTCACATATTTAAAAAACTTCATTTGCTTACAGCTCTCAGTCCAGATCACCCCTCCAACTGCGGGTAGTAGATGTAATGGGTCATGCTTACGGCTCTCAGTCCGGATCACCTCTCCAACTGCGGGTAGTAGATGTAATAGGATCATGCTTACGGCTCTCTGTCCGGATCACCTCTCCAACTGCGGGTAGTAGGTGTAGTGGGACCAACTCACAGACAGTTCCACATATCGAGTCCCCTTTCCAGACCATTAGAGACCTCTGGGAGAAATCTCGGAACGTCAGTCCAAATTGTGATAACCAAGCAAATCCGAGTATTAGCATTTTGGTAAATTCATTGGTTTTCATATTTCAAAACTCACGGGTGCCAGGCTTAAATTAATCCAATACAGTCCTCCGTGAAGCCAGCACTCTCGATAAATAGTTTAAACCGCCTGGGTGCAGTATCAACAGTTTCAATCTCTACATATACAAATAAGATCCGCACTCACAGGACTTATGAAAATTATAGAAAATTTATTGCAAGAGTCTAATGTTTCGGCCTCCTCCGAGGCCTTTTTCAAAGTAACAAATACATAAACACAAATGCTTTAAATACCTAAATTGGCGGGAAAAAGATTTTTTGGCCAAATAAAGATGATGTGTCCACCTCATCATTAAAGCATGACAAATATACATATCCCAGACAACATAATTATCACAAAATCACTACACAAAAGTAAATTACAATATAACAAAACCCACTCCCTAATACAATGTTAAAAACAAATTAAAACCAAATATTCAGTAACATTATATATGTTATATGAGTTGATATATGCAGAGCCATGTGTTCACAGCCATTGTTGGTTTTACTTCACTGAGGACAGAGTGGAATAAAAATCTGGCTACAAAATGTAAGGGGCAAAATGTGCAGTAGCCCCAAGCCTGGGAGCTAGACCAGGAGGGTCTGAAGCTCCTAAATGCAAAAATGGACTGTTATGTGCACTGTGGAGAGTGCTGGGAGCTATAGTTTAGCAGAGTATTTTGTGTGCTTTGAGAGGACTTTGTGTGCTTGCATTATGGAGAATGCTGGGAGCTGAGCTTTGAGGAGTAAAGGGAGTTTGTTGGGAGCAGTACCTTGAAGATTCAAGATTACCTCTGTCCAGCCAGAGAAGTATTTGGGCAGATATCACTATCTGGAAAAAGTAATGCTCTTTTTGGAAAAGTACTGAGACTCTTTATCCACTAAGAATGGAGTGTGGGACTTTGCCTGGCAGAAAGGTGCCAGGATTGGACTGCCACAGGTTCCCCAGGGTAGTGGGTCATTGTTATTTGAATACATATTTACTTCAGCATTGTGTGTGTTTGAATGTTTTCCTAATGGAGCCACCCACAGGTGTATTCCCGGATTCCATTAGGCAGAGGCACTGCCATGAGAGATAATTCCCAGTACCCTTTCACCTTGCAAGGGGGACTCAGGACCTGTGATGTAAAGCTGGAGTCTGTAATCTGTGTACCCAGATACATAAATGAATCAATTAGAAAAATCACTAAAACCTGGCTGAGTTATATCTTTGTTTTACACTGGAGACTCGTTGCTCTAGTTTTGTCAATAGATATTAAATTACCTGTTTATACAACCACAATGATCCTATTTTACACTGCAAACTCATTTAGTAAACAAGGTTTACATTCTGTGCATGTAACTGATGGATACAGAGGGTGACTGGGCTCAAGTTTTTTTTGCTGCAAGCACCCAAGCTCTTAACTACAAGCTACAAGTTTTAAAGTGTTAAACTGCAACAGCATAAAATATGGTTTTGGGTGGATTTGAAACAAGGGGAAGGGGAGTAAAAAAATGGTTCTTTTGGTTTATTGTAGTTTTAATGTAATCATAATTTTTACTTTTGAAGGGCTACAAATTGGCATAAAGTTTATTTTTCTGCTCTACCAACATTGTTTACTAATTTTAATCTCATGTTGCACAAAATGTGTTGATGGCACACATTATTGACTTTTTTTAAATGTTGATATTCACAAAATTAGGATGTACTGTGTTTTCTGTTACATATTGGCAGTTGATTGCCACTAGTAGTATTAGTCCTGCTCTAAATGCCTCTGTGTCACAGCCTTATGGGTTTTTGCACTGAAAATAAATTAATTCCCTCACGGCTGCGCCAAAGTAATAGACCCTCAATCTGTATGAATGCCCACATGTCACTAATGCCATAGAGTAGTAGTTAAAAGTCTGAGCATTTGCCCACTGGAAAGTTCACTCATCCCCAAATTTTTTTGTACATGCCATCATCTACATGTGTCAAAAGACAATGACAAAATACGCAATGGGCCAGATTATTGAGAAAAAAGAACTATCGTGTGAAAACTCATGGACAAGGTTCATATTTGAGATGCAATTCAATTCAGAAAAACTTCTCAGTTTATCATGTGAAAACTCTGTTAAAGACTATGGGAAAAAAATAAATTGAATTAGAAGAAAAGTTTTTTCTACTCAAATTGAATCTCATCCATGAATTTTCATATGATAATTTATGATGAGATAACTTTTTCTGGCTGAATTGAATATTGCCCAATATGTCTACAGGTACCAAAAGGAAAGATATATTCATCTCTACATCTATGCTCCAGCATAAGAATTGTTGCCAAGTTATTATCTATATACTTTGTGTAGTGTGTGAGCTACCATTATTTGATTGATTATATAGGGCCATGGTTGTTTTGTGAACATATATCTTCTTTATTGACATAATTGGATAGCTATTTTGTTTTTGCATTTTATGCTGGCATTCTACTTTTATGCAGTATTTCTCTTAATCTTTTAGACAGTTTTAAGTTCCCATATTTTGTACATGGAGGGCATTACAGTGAAACCTCAATTTTAAAGTTTAACCTCATTTTACACCATTTTATTGTGGTTCCACCTATACAGTATATTATGCATAATACATTTCTCTTAATTTTACACAATTTTTTCTTGTCCCCTGATAAACATAAAATGATGGTCCTACTGTATTTTTTTTCTATATATTTTCTTTTTTTTCCCTGCTTGAACTTTCACTGCCAATGAAGGAAGGAAGAGTATGTCAGGAACAAGGGGGTTTATAATACACACAGGCCAACAGCAAAGAGGTAAAGGAAAGATACAGATCACTACAGACAAATGCTTTAGTCTCTTCAGTGCAATGGAGAATGATAGGCCTTTTGATCCCCATAACAGTTGGAGAGCCTCAGGTTATCTAATGCTGAAATAACTAGTTTTTTTTTGCTTTGAAACTTACAGACACTCAGTTTTAAAAGAAATGAATTTAAATGCTGGCTGCTATCCCTTTTCCAAGAATATAACATTAACAGCCCTCACACTTGCAGTACATCTGATATAATGTAGAGAATTCTCAGAATCGCACTGGCTTTAACGTAAATGGCAGTTCAGTAGTTGGTCAATATTAGTGATAAATCATGCAACTTTAATGTATTTGGAAGTAAATAAGAACTTTTTTTTCATGCGACAGACCCAGCAGAGCCTCAGGATATTCATTTCCAGCTCATGATCATTCACTCAGTAGAATGAGATTTTTTTGATACTTACATTCAATCTATAATATTGAGGGTAGCTGCCTGCATCACAAATACATTTGACAATAACAGAATTCACATTATGACAAATTATGTATAAAGATGAATTTGTGGAATTATTTTTGTTGGCCTTGTAGAACTGATTGTGTCTAAAACAGTAAAATACACATTTAATAAAACTGCCACATAGTTTATGGTTGACTTGAAAGGCGATTATTAATTCTATGAGTGCCTGATAAATGAAAAAATGGTCAAATAATCTTCTAAAAATGCTTTTGAAAAATTCTCCCAGATTACCATATGCTCACCTTTCTTACTGGAAGGGACAGAAACATGTGTCCAGGTTTCGCAGCTCTTGAGTTGACAGACAGCACACACATTATATTATTAGGGCTCATTTACTGTTTCCCAGCAAGGGCAATAAGGGGGACATCATTGACAGCAATATATTCAAAGCAAGATGCAACATTTGGACTCAGTCCTAAAATCACAAAGAACTGCACCTTAAAGGAAAATGATACCCAAAGAACAACGTGGGTCTCTATAAAAATATATTCTGTAAAACTGCTCATACAGTATGTAAAACCCTATCTTTTAGTAGTATGTGCCATTAAGTAATGCTAAATAGAAAACAAAAATGAAAATTTAATATAAGCTTCATTATTCTAAAATAAGAAGTTTTCCAAATACAATCAAATAAAAATTCTGTACTGTTTCTGAAATATTCAAGTTTATCTTCACTATCCCTCTCTCAGCATCTGTTTCTCTTCATTCTGTCTTCATTCAGGAGTTGGGTGTCAGATGAATGATCCAATATATCTTATAGGGGGCTCCTTTTGCCTAGAAGATGTATTAGAGTTCACTCTATGAAAATCACCAGACATCATGTCTCTCTACATGCAGAATTTGTGCAAAAGGCAGTTACTTTGTTAGATTTTGTTTGTTCTGGAATCAGTTATTTTTTTTAAATGTATGAATTTAATGAGTAAGTACCAATGGACTTGATTTAGAATGTATAACATTGGCAGTACATGTGTTACATATGTTATTACTAAAGATTGTCTAGTACACTTATTTGCATCCAAATGCATAGTCCAGAGTGGGGTAATTTTGTGATAGAGTTGAAAATGCCTAAATGCTTAAAGATTACACAGTGCAAACAAATTTACATATGAGATGACTTCCCATTTATAATAACTTCTAAGTACTGGCGCATCACAGTGATATCCCATAGTATGGCCAAAACAAGGCTCCTTGGAATAAAATGGACATATTGGGTACAGTGTCCGTAAGGAAAGCAGTATCCCGAAAAGACAGACTGTTATATGTGCTCACAGAGATATGAAGTCTAAGAATTAGCTAAACAAGGATTGCTTTTTACATGACCATTACTAGGTTCAATAGCAGGTTCAATACTAGAAATCTTCCATTTTAGCTGCCATGTCTATTTTTAGCAAAATGATTCTCTCCCAGTCATTTGACTATACAAAGTCACGTTTCCTTAGTCGGGTTATAATTCTCTGTCAAGGAACATCAGTTATTCCTTACAACTCCATTCAAAGATCAAATAGAAAAGTCTCTGTATTCATGATTTAGATTCTCATTTTTTCCTTCACAAATTTTGTTTAATTATTGCATGACTGAGGGATGTTAGCTTTGTTTGTAAACCCTGCAACAGTTAACATAGTACGGGGCCCAATTATTAACAAATAAATTGTGATTTTTTTTTGTGGTGTTCCAATATTTCTTAAAGAGCTCTAAAAAGATTTATTAAGTGTAAAAAACGTCTAATGTGAAACTTTACCAAGTAAACGTTGTTGAGGTGCCATAGAAGTCAAAGGGAACTGCTCTGATCTTATCGGACTACTTTTAATCAATTTGGACTTTTAGAAACAGCCTGAAGTCAGTACCAGGAGATCAGTCAAAAACCAGACGGGCTCAGGAACAAGGGCACAAGAACAAGGCAAGGACACAGATAAGGAACCAGGAAGGAACAAAACAGGAATCAGGCAGGGAACAAACAGGAACAACGGCGTAATTGGCTGAACCAGGCTTGTGGGCTAATGATCAAGCAACTGGGAGTTGCAGAAGAAGGCTTATAAAGGCCCCTGAATGCTTGATCAATAACAGATGAGTTAAATGAATCAGGAGGAGGGCACTGTGTGGAAAGGAATGCTAGAAGCCAGTTCTGCAAATTAGAGACAATTGCTAAAAGCAAAATGCAGTAGAATAGAAACAGTGACCAGAGCTAAATTACTGGCAAATCCTGACACATGTCTGTAGTTCAGTACATATCTATTTTAATTTGCTGAATAATTGACTATTCATGCATTTTCTGGAATTTATTATCTTACCCTCATAAGGAAAGAATTTTCCCAATATACTGTATGTCTAATGTTACGTTATTCAAAGGACTCATTACATTTGCTTTTTTTCAGTTGTTTCTAGTACATGCTCAGATCTGATGACTCACTAAAATTTCTACAAATCTAAAAAAGGAATCCAAGGAACCAGGTTGACCGGCATGAGGCAATCTATAGCATCTAGACAGATTGTCAAGACAGTTGCATTTGATGCATTATAAGATGTAGAAGACCTAATGACCTTATAGTTATCCACCTTAAGACTGTAGTGGGTAAGTGACCATAGAGCAGGTTTAGTTTAGCTGAAAGGAAGGGTTCCTCTAAATCCAATTTGGAAAAAGTGTTGGAATTCTATTGAGCTGTGCATTAAACCCTGGATTCTGTGCACTAGGATACTAT
This sequence comes from Xenopus laevis, assembly GCF_017654675.1. Lineage (NCBI taxonomy): Eukaryota > Metazoa > Chordata > Amphibia > Anura > Pipidae > Xenopus > Xenopus laevis. The sequence goes on along the minus strand of NC_054380.1, from coordinate 121,664,751 downwards.
TCATACCCTACCCAGAGAGTTAACATTTTTGTAGATGATTGTTGCAGCTTCTTTCTTTACTTCCTAAATGCTCATGAAAACATATACATTTTCCAGAGACCACTCAAAAATATCAAAATGTACTCAGAAACCTTATAATTCATTATATTGATTGTACAGACACACTCAATTTAACTTTCATTCCAAAATGTTCCTGTGTATTAAAAGCCAAAACATGGATTACTTTAGCCAGACAGACCTTGACAATTTTTTGCATAAATACATCTTAATAGATTTTCTATTTTGCTGTTGTCTAATTTAAACTTTCTGTTCTTACATTGACCTTGCTAAGAATGCCCATATTTGTGTAATAAATCTCTAAATGATAACGTTATTTGACTTTAGGGACAGATTTATCAAGGGTCGAAGTGAATAAGAGGGAATTTTCTAAATTCAAAAATTCAAAATTCAAAGTCATTTTTTGGATACTTCGACCATCGAATAGGATACTATGACTTCGAATTTACTTCAAATCCGATTCAAAGTAAAAATAGTTTGAAGATTCAACCATTCGATAATCGAAGTACTGTCGAATTCAATACTTCGCCAAATTAAACCTGCCTAAGTGCTATGTTAGCCAACCAATTTCTAAGTCTTTACACATCGAAGTAAAATTGTTTAATTGTACGCTAAAATCGTTCGAATCATTTGATTTGAACGATTTAATCGTTAGATCGAACGATTTTACTTTGATTGTTCGATGGCCAAATTCAGTGAAAAATCCTTCGACTTCGATATTTTAATTCGATGGTCGAATTTCGAAGTATTTTTTACTTCGAAATTCGACCCTTGAAAAAATCTGCCCCTTAAACTGGATTTTAGAAATAACTGAAAATTAAATAGGACGGTTACCTTCTACGATAGTGTCTATATTTAACATAGAAAAGTAGTAACAAATGCCTGGCACCAATAGCGGCTCCATTGTTATCAGTGTAAACATTCTATAATATGAATAGAATACTTCAGGATTATTTTGAAAATATGTTTTGCCTTTCTTTTCCTAGAGGCAGATTTGTAAACATTATAATTATATTATGTTTTTTTCAAATACAAAGATTGTCTAGTACACATATTTGCATCAAACGCACTGTAGTTCTGTTCTGCAGAATATGCCTAGTCCAAGGTTGGGTCATTTTGTTGCCTAAATGTCTGCTATGATAAGTAGTTGAAAAAGACATGCTTAAAGAGTACACAGTGTAAAAAAACATATATATGAGATTATTACTTCCCAGTCTTAAGACTTCTAGCTACATCAGCACTATTAGTAACACAAGCACACTTCTCTATTTAAAGTTTTAGGAACTAGTAAAAGACGGATACTTACATTCCCTAACTGCATTCATACAGTACATATTGCCCATTCTGCATTAGTAAAAAAAATGCACCATTTAAAGAAAATATCTAGCCCCCCCCCAAATATGGAACAAATGGATTATGCTTTAGAAGATAATTGTTGCTAGATTATTTATCAGCGTTCCAAGGTTTTGTTATTTTAATTTCCTCTTTTTAATCTGATAAAACATGCTTATTGAATGCATCTGTTATGCCTTTTATTTTGTCTTTGTAGTTAACAGATAATTGAATTTAAAAAATTATCTCATAATGGAAAAGAAAAATATCTTCTGAAGATGGCATCTATGGCATATTACTGATAATTACTCATTACAATAGTCATCACAATTTGATACTTAGCCCACATATACAGTATACATGCATACATAGTATATATGTAAATAATAATAATAATAATGAGAGATCAAGAAAGCTCTGGTAACTAAAATGGATGGAAAATATATTTTTCCATGGCTCCTCCAATCACAAGTATTCTAGGAGCATTAATTCCCTGAATAATCTTACCTGGAGGATAATTAACTTTATCAACTAAAAAGCACATTGGATTCAGAGGTATCTAGAGGTGAGTGGAAAAGAGCAATTTCGTGAAAATTACATTTTTTTTCAGCAAAACAAATTATCGTGAAAATATAATAAAATATAAGTTTAAAAAACCCGAGCATATATGATCGGAGTTTGTAGCAGAAAATATTGAGATAAATTCGGACTTAGATAAATAACCCCCTAGGTGTATAGTCGGTATAACTGATATTTATATGAAAAACGAATTGAAAATGAAAAGTTTTAACTTCTAATCCTTAAAGGAAAACTATACCCCAAAACAATGTAGGTCTCTATAAAAATATACTGCATACAACAACTCATATGTAAAACCCTGCTTCATGTAAATAAATCATTTTCATAATAATATACTTTTTTTAGTAACATGTGCCATTGGGTAATTATAAATAGAAAATTGCCATTTTAAAGAAAAACTATACGCTCTGAACAATGGAGATCTCTAAAAATATATTGCGTAAAACAACTCATATGTAAAATCCTGCTTCATGTAAATAAACCATTTTCATAATAACATACTTTTTTTTTTAGTAATATGGGCGATTGGGTAATGCTAAATAGAAAATTGCCATTATAAACGAAAACTAAACCCCCAGAACAATGGGGCCGCCCCCTGGGATCCTAGGATTTAAGGTGCACACAAACAAACAAAACAAACCATACATGTTAGGTCATATGAGCCAATTACCAGACAGATATCTGTCTTTTGCTTCCACACTCCTTCCTGTTACAGTTTGAGCTGCAGAATTTCTGGTCAGGTGATCTCTGAGGGAGAATATCATAAAAGGGGGGCTCGTTTTTTAATGAAAAATTTGTCAAAATAACACTAATAATTGTGTATGTTATATATTATCTCTAGGTGTTATGACCCCACTACCAATACTTTTGTACTGATAATTAACCCTGGTTATCAAATTAACCCAAAAATGACCATATTTATCTGATCAGCAATCTAGATATTATCATGATAGAATAAGATGAAAATAAAGAAATATGCATAAGATGAAGCAGGGATCCCCAACCCTTTATCCATAAGCCACAGTCAACTTTCCTGTGGGTGTGATTTATGGGCTGTGATTGGCTATTTGCAGCCCCAATGTGGACTGGCAGCCTACAGTAGGCTCTGTGTGGCAGTACAACTGTTTTCTATGCAACTAAAACTTTCCGCAAGCCAATAACTCAAAAATCAGCACCTGCTTCAAGGCCACAGGGAGCAACATGCAAGGGGTTGGTAAACAACATGTTGCTCCAAGGCCACTAGTTGGGGATCACTGGGATGAAGGAACACTCCATCTAACATTCAGTGCAGAGTTCCAAACTAGCTCCAGAAGCACAATCTACAAGGAGCTTTTATGGGTGATCACAAATGGAAAAGTCTGTCAGTTTCCAGGGGAAAACTACCTACCTGAATGAATAAGTTGATAGTAAAGTGTGGTGGGTAAATAATGGTCTAGTAGTGCTCTAAAGCTGTTTTCTATTATTTGGGCTTGGGACCTTGGTTTGATTGAAAGCAAAACTTATAGCTATAGTGTTCAATGACATTCTTGACAATTCTGCGATTACTATTATATGGCAATCGTTTGGACAATTTTAACACAATAATGCCCCAATGCACAAATCAGATCTGTACAGGAATAGATTTGCTGGAAAAACTTGACTGGCCTGCACCTCAACTCAACTCAATCCAAAAGGATGAAACGGAATGCCTACTGTTAGTCAAGCCTGATACTCAACATCACTTTTCAACCTCACTAATAATCTTGTGGCTGAATGGACACAAATCTGACCAAACATGTTCTAGAATCTAGTGCAACAGCTTCTTGGAGGAATATAAGTTGTTATAGTAACAAAGAAAGCCCCAAAATCATATTAACAACCCTTGGTTTGGGAATGACATGTTGGAAAGGCACGTGTCATGATACATTTGGCCACATAGTGGAAGTAAAATAATGGTAATGTAATCTTTTATGATCTATAGGCAAGTACCTTGTTGCATTACTATTATTAATGTGATTTCCTCTATGCCTGTTTGTTTATCAATGTGGAAATGTTTTTGACAAGCTTACAATATTTAATTGAATATCAGCAAATTGCCAGTGGTGGTTAATGTTCAAGTTAAAACTCCCTGCCACAGGTTCTCATTTCTCAAAATTCATATTTGTAGTGAATATTTTATATACACAAATACAATGGTTATACTGATGGGCCTTGTACAGTTCACACTGTATACCATTTATTTTAAAGAACTCAAACAATTTTGTAAGATGTTTTACCAAGCTTTCTGAATAAAGATGTCAAGATAGCTACAAATGTGGCATCATTTGTTAGGAAAATAATAAAACCTTTGGGTCCAAATGACTATGATGCACACATTGAAGGTTTCTCTTTCCCATAAAAAAAATAAATAAAGGAATCCTGTGTGTTAAATAATCCAGATAATTACAAAATGTATGATCTGTAGCCAGAATCCTTATCCTCGTAGGCAGCTGGGATCATACTGTGGATAATAATACAGCAACTTATTTAGCTACAGCCTTACATTAATGCAGCTCCTTCAAGATCTCAAGCACAGGAACCAAAATATTAAATATGTATCCCTTATATATAAGTTTTATTGTGATCTGTTCTAAAAACTAACATATTATATAGAGTACATCTAAAACAATTTACTTCTTTAGAACAATTAGTATGTATAAATTAGCTTGTATTATGAAAAAGGGGCTTTTTAATGACGGCATTTTTTAAAAACACTCCAGACACTCCAGCTATTTTCTTGTTCCACTCTGGAAAAAGTATTTTCGGAATCAGCAATCTTCCTTTTAAACTTGAATGTGCATTCATTATTGGGGGTTAACGATTCAGTGGAATGCCAGAGCTTAGAGCACAACAGAATACTGTTAAAAGTCAATAAAGAGGCAGTATAGCCTACTTTTTCAAAATAACAAATAGGTCTTCAGCTAAGCACAATTTTTACCTATTTTCATTATTTTCTTGTTTAATTCAAAATATAAGCCACTTTAATTTTATAACTTCCCTTTAGAAAAAAATCTTCTTCCTGGTCCTGACGAGAAATAAGTAAAACAAATTGCCACACCACAATTAATTCACTTGCCATATTTGAATAAGTATAAAATAACATGCTACTTTAAAGTCAAACACAGCCCTTTAACTCTTGCAATGACTAGCTCCTATTGTTATTTGATAGGATGACAGTTTTTAATAACTACAGCCTTCCAAACAACTAATGAAATGGCATAATTCAAGAAATTGGCTCTGTTACAAAGAATGTTTAAAGTAATATCCCCACGGGGAAGACTTTTTGTTGTTTTAGCGTTATTGATGAGGTTAGTGTACTAGGATTACAATCAAAGAATAAAGGCTAAACTGACTAATTACCACTTCCAGAAACCTCTGACACTTGGAAAAATATTGTCCGAAATCTTTCTTTCCACATCAGCCATCAGCAAGATGGCTGATAGTGCCCACTACCAACCCATAAAGCAAAATAAAATCAAACTGTCAGAAGTTGTCAGTGACAGTCAGGATGGCTTTGATGATTCACACAATAGATCGAACTGCTGGAAATCCTTCTGGATTAGGCAGTTTGATCACCAATTTATCTGCCTATACATTTGGGATTTATATAAAAATAAGAAGCCCATATGAAACCATGGCATCCTCATGGCTTTTTTTTTATTGGTGCAGCATTTCACAAGTGCTCAGTCTACTAAATGTTAGACAATGAAAACACAGACCTGACTGGTTGCTATGGGTAGTTTAGCACCTATTATAGTATCAGTTCTCCCTCAGATTACCTCAGTTTCAAAAGGTACTGAATGAGCCCCAGTATTAGTGATATACCACTGTGCATATTGGCATTTCAGTTGTACGACTGGTGTCAAACATATTTTTGATAGCAACATGAGAACAAATCTATAGCAAAGGCTCTAGGGAAATCAATTGTCTAATTCAAAAACATATATACAGTAAATGACAATTAAAGTGTCCATAGAGTGAGATAACAGAAGGAGAACATATTCTTCACTCCATTTATCACTCCAAGCCAGTGGTGCTTGCAATTTCCAGGCATAGTCACCCAACACATTGAAATGTAGATATGGAGGAAGGCAGGCATGTGTTTCCCTTGACATGTTGTGGTAGAATCTTTGAACTAACACTGTTCCTCCTAATTTGTCCATGCAGAGGCCTTATGAAGTGAGACCCAGGAATGTTTTGTGTCCTGCAGTAAACTAGTGGACATTTTTTGCTATGTTTTATAACTGCAATAAAACACCTAATGGCCCTGCAGTCATGTCATACTTACTAGCTGAAGAACAAAGACAAGCCCATGGCCTTTTCTCTGCAGTGTCATCATCTGCTGTGTTGGTTTTGACAGAAATTTGGATAAATGACAAAAAAATGTCAAGTGTTACCAGTTGTGTTCAGTTCTAACAGTAATTATCATGGTACTGTATATCGGATTAGGAGACATCCATTTTCCAAAGAGGATTATAAAATATTTACAAACTGCTTTTTCCACTTACACCAAAGCAGTGACAAATCAAAATGTCTAAAGCCAAGAGGAGTCATTGTAAATTTATTATACAAAAAAAAAGGAATGTACAGAATGATTGAGATCTGTGGTTTTCCAGATAAGGGATCTTTCCATAATTTGGATCTCCCTTCTGCTATAAAATAATTTAAACATTTACCTCCAATAAGGATTAATTATAGCTTAGTTGGGATCAAGTAAAATGTACTGTTTTATTATTTCATAGAAAAGATCAATGATGTCATTATTATGTAATTTTGTAATTACAGTATTTTGTATTTAATTATTTTATTCAAATTATTTATTTAAAATGGAGGCTATGTGAGTTGATCTCCCATAATTCACCAATTTCTGGATAATGGGTTTCCAGCTATATGTGCTTTGTGCTCTTTAAATGCCAAGTAATAATTCTCTATGATATTCAAAGCTTAGAGTTATTTAAATAAGAGCTTATACTTTGCTTAAGACACTATCAAGTTCTTACAGTATATTGCTGAATAGCTAAATATATCAGTGTTAGAGGAGATTATCACTAAATATATATTTTTATAAACTTTCGACTGAATAGTCTTTCATAATTGGCACTTCTTATGCTGTACACTTACATTACAGTGATTAGTAAAGTGATTTGACCTTTCCATCATCGGGAGAATGAAGCGTTAAACCAATTATGAATTGCATTTAAACGAGAAGTATATATTATATAAATATATACTGTCCAACCATTGCTGCGCACACAGAAAGGTCTATGTTCTTGAGATCTGCTGAAGTTCTAGTGCCAAGAGCCAAGTGACACTGTCTTAGACTCTGGCTTTTTTTAGAAAATATGTTCATGTTTTGGTATTCAACATTTAACACTTCTCTTGTATCATGAAAACAAAGTACAGGTATCAATTCAGTAGAGCAGTTTGGAATGAAGTTAACAAGAATGTGCATAAAAGAGCTGAAATAATGAAGAGGACAGTAAGGTGTGCATCAGCCAGATACAAAAGTGGGGGGTTGTAGGAGCACTCCTAAGGCTAAGTAAAAATTTATTACAGTACAATGGAAGTGCTATTGACTTGGCCAATTAATCAGTGCACATTCCCTGGTCCCCTGTCTAAGTAATTCAGTATATATAAGTACATGTGTTCACAAAGACAGGGGATATGCCATGACCTGGATGAATAAAAATCTTCATAGTCATTATGATCATAGAGTTGATAAGCCACCATACCACATCAAGGTAAACTTCACATGGTGGTCCCTAACTTGTTTACCTCTGGTTTTAGAAAGGGGAATTCAGGCCTCTTTAGATCCCACCCAGGCCCAGATTTGCAGCGAGGCTGCAAAGGCCCGGGCCTAGGGCTGCATCAATTAAGGGGCAACATACAGCCAAGCCGCATGAGCAATTCTCTTGCCGAATGTCAAGTTGACAGGATGTGCATGCATGCTATCTTTAGTGCGTGAGGGGGCGTCGGAGGACACCGGCCTCCGGGCACCCTCAGGGAAAATCCGGCCCTGATCCCATCTGTTGGAGAAGGTGGATGGTACTCCAAGCCTGGGTGGAGGTAAACCCAGTAGGTGAAGATCAGGTCAGCATAGTTTTGTAATACCTCATTCTAGAAGTGACTGTCTTCCTGATTTTGCAATTTAGGAAAACCTGTCAGAATTCGTCTTGATTGACATGGCAGTCGGGCAATCACCCATCGCCACATCATAGCCCCGCACATGACTTCCCATGCTCCTCCCCACAACATCACCCCGCCCGTGACGTCACACATACGCCCCCTGTCCAGGCAGCACTTAAAGGAAAGGCGGCAACCCTACCTGGGTATGCCACCTGCAAAGTAGGCACTCTCTGGGGCAGATTTACTAAAGGTTGAAATGGCCGTCGCTACCGAAAATTCTCCAGAAATCCAATCTGCAGGGGCATCGCCAATTTACAAACAGGCATAGAGGACAATTTGCTAGCGAATGAGACCGTCGCTAGGGCAGTTTCGCCAGGTGAATTTTTGCCAGGTGAATTTTCGCCAGGTGGATTTTCCCTCAGAAGAACAATGGTTACGCCACAAATTCAATAACTTTACTCCTTTCGCCAGAGTTTCCTTCGCCACCTGAGACTTGGTGAACTGATAAAATGAATCTAAATCCTCTTCAATCTTATGTCAGTGACATCATATCTGTATTCCGAAAAGACATTTTTTTTCAAACCATTTGAGGGGCATGCCACATTTGTTTTAGGGTGGGCTCATGTCTAGGGCATTAAAGGATCTCTTTTGTCTTTATTATGCTTCCTTGAACATTTGTAATAATAAGTGGCCACTTCAAGCATTTGCATCTACATCTGTAATAAAGATGTCTATATGACCTATATGACAGAAATATGAAGTTATTAATATGAAATCGGCCCCTTGGTGTCCATATTGGTAAAGTGAGTGCAAGTTGTACCATGCACTACTTAAGGAGAACCCAGGATTATGCTGGAATTCTGAGGAACTATGCATTTTGAGTTAAAAACACAGTAATTTGCATTCATTTTTGAGCTTAAGCATTAGCAAATGAGTTTTGCCCTCATCAGCATGTATTACCTCTGGTGCCAGTGTGGGACAGCAGCACACAATGCATCAAAGCTCTGGAGTGCCTTACCTGGCAATATATTTATCTGGACAAAACGCTCAATATTGGCATTATTCAGACAGTAATAAAAAGAAAAATATATCTGTCACTGATGAAAATGTCACAGTTTTGAAAAAAAAAAAAGAAACAAAAGACATTGCAAGACGGATCCTTTTTGGGAATAATAGTGGCTGTATGTGTACGTAGCAATTTTATCCAATTGAAATGAGAGCTTGGGGTGCTTTTTTCTGCAAATAAATGGGGATGAAAACAAGATTGCATCCCTATGTAAATAACAATTTGCACCATATTTTTCTGTCTAGACATATCTTCAGCTTAAATTTCATATTATTTAGAAGTAGTTTCTGAAACTTGTGAACCAGGAACAGAAGCATCTGATGCCCCCGTTGGAGCATGATATTTGACGTTAATATTTTGCTGAAAGATACTGACAATGTTTAGTGAATTTTGTAATGATTAAATAGAATGCTCCATAGAGAAAGAAAGCAAGCACACTGGCACACAAGGCTGCAGTTCCAGGTAAAACCTTGCAAAATGTAATTACCTCTATCACTGAGCACCAAGCAACTTTAGACTTATTTGTAAGTACGGGTGTGTGAGAGTTCTCCCCTTCCATAGAGGAAGAAGACTTAACATTTCCAAATAATGTTGTGCTTATATGATAAAAATTACACAAAATATAATAAACAGTTATGCAAAACTTTGTATGTGAAAATCTCGGAAATATGGGAAGGCCCTCTCCATAGAGTCCATTTTTAAGCAAATAATTGTACTTACTAAGCTGCAGGAATCCATGGATAATTTCCCACTTTCTTCAGACAGAAAATATAATTTCACAAAAGATCGACTCTGTAATTCTTACAGCTAATTTCATATGTGACCTCTTGGTATCAAGATAATCATTTACCCAGAAGGGTAAATAAGAATGAAGCAAAGTACCTGAGGAAACGATTAGAAAATATTGAGGAAATCTCATCATCAGGCAAAATCATAATCACTATGAGACATTTGATAAAACCTTACACCCATGAATAGGGACTATTTTTATATTATAATAATACACAAATAACCTGTAAAATGTGAATTAATGGTCATTTATAACTAGTACTCTTTATAAGTGTGTGTGTGTGCGTGCGTATATATAACGTCACTGAGCTTAGTTGAACTATAATTATATACTGTTTCCAAAACCCGAGCAAGGGGTCCAACTCTCAACACCTCCCATTAGGCACAACACACTTGGGGGGAAATTTACTAAAGGGCGAAGTGGCTAACGTTGGCAAAAATTCACCAGAGTGAATTACCAGAGTAATTTAGCCAAGAAGATAGACTCTGGCGCAACTTCGCACTTTAACGCCAGGTGAATTTTTGGTCTGGCAAAGAGCGTTACTACGCAAATTCACTACGTTTTTGATTTTACTGACCGTTACCTCTATCGCCAGACTTGCCTTCGCCACCTCAGACCAGGCGAAGTGCAATAGAGTAGATAGGAGTTCCTCAAAAAAAAGTTGAAAATTTTTTGGCGTTTTTTCCTATTTAAAGGATAGACTGAAAAAGATTGTGATTTTTTTTTGGGATACCCTTCGTCCCCCCTACATTTGCTAACATGGGGCACTTAAACTATACTGTTGGCACATGTGTAGGGTATTATAACAACTTTATATAATTTTATTAAGGTTCCCTGGCCTTGTGTAGTGTAATGTATTTGCTGCAACATACAGTATATGGCCATTGTACTTTAACTGCACGCCATATGCTAATTAGCCAACGCTAGCGTAACTTCGAACTGCTGAGCATAATTTCGCCAGCGTTCGGTACCCTGTGCGCAACTTCGGATCTTCATGAATTAGCGTTGTCCAGGCGAATTTACGCCTGTCAAAGTGTTGCGTTGTGCGCGAAGCCAGCGCTGGCGAATTTTCGCCAGTTAGTGAATTTGCCCCTTGGACTCTGTATCTTCAGATGGGCCTCCACTTATGGGATGGAGGAAAGGAATCCTACGCTGGTATAGACACACAACCATCACTCTTTATCAAATAACTTTAAGGGCCAGTGGTTCTTTAAAAACAATGGAACCCTTTATTCCGCCTTTGGTACAATCCAAAAATGCCAATCACTTCAACTATCACAGTGTGTGCTGAGGGTTACACTCCAGGAGCAACAAGATGGTAGCAATTCATTTACATTGACACAATACTCACAGATTCTTTCTGTTTCTAATAGTAAGTTTCTCACACAAGGTAATAGTGCCCGCCTTTGGTGCACAATCCCCATTGAAGGCATATCTCACAGCTGGTCACACGCTCCAACGATCTCTCTATCCCTGAGCCTAACCACTTGAGTCCCTAACCTGGTGGCCTTGTCACCACAGGGTACTAACCCTTCACTAAACTCCTTGCTGGTGCTTTGGCTGTTTACTAATTTTCCGAATCCTGACTGCCACTCCTATAATGAACTTTTACAGTTCCTTACCTGATGATTGCTTGCTCCTATAATGAGGTCCACCTCCACCTCAGGCCCTAGCAGCAACACACAACTTCCGTTAGCCAGTGGGTGCACTAGAAAGAGTCAGAACACATGTGGGCATTCCTTTTTATAACCTTTGGGGAACTACTCACCCTCCCCTCTGGGATGTAGGACCCAGCCTAGCTGGCCAACTAAGTCCCTGTGGTGTAGAAAAACCTTACCCTTTAATAAAATATAATAATGACATCTACTGGTCAGTCACTTAATTGCCAGCAGAATACTTTCACATAGGAAAAGGAAACAGCTTCCCTTCTAGAGCTCAGAACCAAATCTAGCTGACTAGCTACCCAGACCTAAAGGTTAGTAAAACATTTACCCTCCTAAGGTAAATAACCATATACTCACACATTTTACACTACGGGGGTTGTTTACTAAACTCCGAATGCAAAAAAATCGCAAAAAATCACAAAAAAATCGTGATTTTTTTTATAAATTCTGATTTTAAAAAATCATGAATTTTTTGGAATTTATTAAACCCAGAGGATGGAAAAGTTTGAATCTAAAAATCCGGCATCTCAGACCTGTCGAGGTTGCATATAAGTCAATGGGATAAGTCCCAATGATTTTTTGATGTGCGATGGGTTTCGGGCAATACCCCGAAGTTTTCTGAGTTTTCAGGTGAAAATTATGGAAAAAATCGTGAAATTATGGAAAATTGGATGAAAAAATCTGAAAAATTCATGAAAATCTGATTTTTCCCCGCAAAGCTCATTTTCGGAGAAATGCAATAATAAATAAGCATAAAAAAACGAGCGGATTTGATCAGAGTTTGTAGCAGAAAATATTGAGATAAATTTGGAGAGAAACCCCCTACATGTCCCCCCTTACGGGAACAGTTGTATTAGAGAGTGGAAAATTTATATTGGCCTCTGTATCAGTATTTAGCACAGCTCCAGCCTCTTAGCAACCCAATTTCCCTAGAACATCATTATGACTGTGCTGCTGGTGGGAAGGTGTTTTGAGTCCATCCTGGAGGTAAGTCATGCACTTCTCTTGCCCACTGTGACCTGCAGATCAGTGCACTACCCTGCTCTCTTTCCACTGTGGCTAAGCCTGCCCGAGGCTGCCGTCCAACTCTGATTAACCATAAATATTTATTATATGGCTTATCAGATATTTCATTATTACATGCAGTTAATGCCAACATGCCAGTTCCCAGCTGCCATCAGTAGTACTCAGAGGTAAATAAATATATCGCCATGTTAGATTGCACCAAATGGGGTTAATAAGAGATACTGGTGTTCCAGACTTCCCAGGCTTTTCATTACACCACTGAGTCACATTTCCTGTGCAAAGCGAGTCTGCTTTTTTCATCTCAGCCTCCCTGAAAAGTGATATGGGATTTAATAAAGAATCAGGTTAGTTTAACAATGGCATAACCTTGCATGCAGGAGCAAAAATCCGTATTTGTGCCCATAAATCTGCAATGGGAAGCTGTGACTGTAATATAAATGAGAGATGAGCAACCTTCAACATTCCAGCTTTTGTGAGCGTACACGGATCCCGGCATCCACCCCCCCCCCCCCTCCAGCTACCTCTGCCACTGTCATTCTGAAAATTTCCAACCAAACATGAAAAACTTCTTCTTACTCATATACTCAAGGCTTTCATTTTATTTTCTAGGATTTACCCCAGAGTAATCAAGTGAAAACATGGAAAACTATAATTATTAAAGGCTAACAGTGACACAGCACGGTACAGTAAATAAATGCACACTATATTTCCTTATAGGCTTATGTATAGGCTTTAAGAGGGATTGATATGGCAACCCTATCTTGCCCAAAAGTCTGTTAGGATTTTATTCACCTCCCTCCCATGCTGTTTTAAGGGGATATAAACCCAAGTATATTGCCTAATGAAAGAAAATGTCAATCTTCAATTTTACTATAGCTGCTCCGTAGAATTCTTTGGATTGGATGTAATGTATTTTGCTCAGCAGCATGGCTTTTGGTGTTCAAGTTCACTTTTAATATAATGTAGTCATAATTTTTTTTCTGCTTACCAACTATCTCAGTACTGACCCTCGCAACAAATCACTGATTTGAGAGACAGATGGAATGATAAATAGGAGAAGGACAGCACAGAGAGATAAGTGCAGAAATAAATGCAGTAATAATAAAAAAGTGATGCCTTGTTGACCTCATTTGAATATTTTAGGCTGGAAAAAGGCCAAATACTGTAGGCAAAAAAATTCAGGGGCTGAATTTTTAACTGCTAAGAACTCCTTGCTCATTTCACAAAGCTTATCCCTTGCTGGAGTGAATTGTTCCAGCGAGAAAAATAATGGTCCCAAATGTTAATTAAAATTTGTATCAGGTATTAACAATTCCCATAGACTGTGGCGTTACTATAAAGGAAGATGACATCATGGAGGGGCTGAAGCGCAGGATCTGCTACCCCTAAAATTACGTGAAAATCTCCCCTCCTCAGCTTCTCTCCTAACTCAGAGCTAATGGGGAGCGACAAAAGTGGGTCTGAGATGGCTGTGTGTGCCAGGCCCCATTTAATTTTTTTTTTTGTGGGGGGGGGGGTGGCTGCACGTTGCTATGTCACTGCAGACAGATGTTATTATACATAGCACTTTGTACTGACACCCTCAAGATAAGATTGTGACCGTCACACCTATCAGTTTTGATAAAAGCACCACTTCGTTACCATTTTGATGACAGTCAGGAAAATCCAAAATAAATCAAACTGAAGGCAAACTTATGGATCAGCCCCTTAGACCAATTGTTGACCTACAAAAAAACAACATATTTACAGGGCTAATTGACACATTGACGTTGATCACAAGAGCAGCACACGAAAATGGACCCAAATGGCACATGAATTCATGTCATTTATATAAGATAATTGAGACTGTACATAAAGTTGTAATAAAGTGGTTATAAATATGGTTCTTAAAGAGATTCTGTCATGGGAAAAAATATTTGTTTTTTCCCCCTCCAAAACACAACAGTTAATAGCGCTGACCAAGTAGAATTCTACATGTTTTTAGTTTCTCGGGTGACCCCAGTCATCTGACTGATAAACTTCATTCACCCTTTACTGCTGCACTGCAAGTAGGACTGATATCGCCATCTCACTTCCCCCACCCAGCAGCCCATAAGCAGAACAATGGGAAGGTAACCAGATAACAGCTCCCTGGTAGATATGAGAATAGCACTCATATCTAAAAATTATTTCATAAAAAATCATATAATAAAAATCCAGGTCCCACTGCAACTCCTCCAACTATGAGTATGAGTAACAATAGCTAAAAGCAGTGGCAATGTAAAGGGCTGGCTTTTTGTAATAGCACAGGATCAGGCACAATGACATGAGCTGGCGGCCTATACACCTATATTACAGCTAAAAAATATATACGCTTGGTTCAGGAATACAATTTTATATGGTAGACTAAACTGCAGTGTAATTTAGAAAATAAAACTACACCATAGCAATCAGACAGAATCCCTTTTATAAGGTCTTTGAGAATAATGTTGTAATTAAAGAGGCAGGCAGATATTATCCGAGGCAGCCTCCCAAAACAAAAATTTCCTTCCCTCCTGGAATCAGCCAATTAGAGCAGAGAAAATCTGTCAGTGACTCACAGCACAAGTGTATTGGTTGTAGTTAAAAAAAAAAGGTGGGTTGAGGAAATAAATGATTAAATCCAACTATATATACATACAATTGTAAGAAGAAAATAATAGAGACTACTGTATGGTGGAGTGGATTTGTTATAATAGCAGCAGCTCACGTTTATTACAAATATTAACACAGCCGCACTGGCCGTTAGCACTTTGTGCCAGAATATGATGTAATTATGCTTGCTGTATGCTTATTACTGCTTCAGGTCAGGCTTGTAACAACAGTAATCAAGGAGATCAGAATAGGAGTGAGGAAAACATGCCCTAAAGATGTCATCAAGCACTTGTTATTCAGCTCAATGTGGATTATACACAGTTTATCATATGCAGCCTTGAGCAGTTACTGAGCTCGTGCATAAACACTTGGCTGGGATGCCTTGGTTCCATAGCTCAACATAAAATGTAATGAATACAAACACAACGGCAGCCAAATCTTCTAAAATGTTTGTTTTTCACAACAAGATTCATATACAGTTCAACTCACATAAAACAATCATAAAATCAAAGCACAATATTTTAAATACAAACACATACAAGCTAGAGCATTTTGTCATGCCTCCCAACTGTTCCTTTTTCGGAGGGACAGTCCCTCTTTTGACAGCTCAACCCACAGTCCCTCATTTGTACTGGAAAGTCCCTCTTTTCTCTGCACTGAACAGCCAGAAAAAGAAACAAAGTTTCTCACTTAATTGGCTTTTAGCAGAGAGCCCAGAACAGCTAACAGGTGCAAATAAGATACTTTGTAACAATTTTGAGACACAAAAACACAGTTTAGATAAGGAGAAATATTTACAAACTTTTATAACCTGCCAAATTTTGTAAAACAAACATGGTAATTAGGGGGTGTGGCCACAGAAAGAGGTGTGGTCAAAAAATTGCTGCGCTACGTGCGGGAACATTTTTTTTGTCCCTCTTTTTACTTCCAAAATGTTGGGAGGTATGTTTTGTCTCTGTTGATAATACCACCGAGAAATTAGTGGACGGATCAGTAATAATAGGAACCCACAGAAAGCAAAGAGATGGTTGCTGTGTATAAATTCTACCTGCCTATTGCTTGCTAAGGGTTACTACTCTAGTTTGCGCCTCTTATTACATGACCTCTGTAGGAATAAATCCCCATGAGTTTAACTAATAACCCTATTACTGAAGTTAAAGGGGTGGTTCACCTTCAAATTAACTTTTAGTATGTTATAGAATGGCCAAGTCTAAGCAACTTTTCTATTGGTCTACATCTTTCAAATGGGGGTCACTGACCCCATCTAAAAACAAATGCTCTGTAAGGCTACACATTTATTGATATTGCTACTTTTTATTACTCGTCTTTCTATTCAGGCCTCTCCAATTCATATTCCAGTCTCTTATTCAACCAATGCTAGGGTAATTGGGACCTAAGCAGCCAGATTGCTGCAATTGCAAACTGGAGAACTGCTGAATAAAAACATATGTAATGCAAAAAACACAAAAAATTTAAAGCAATTGCATATTGTTTCAGAACTACATCATACTAAAATGTTATGTAAAGGTGAGTTTAGGGATTCCATTCCAGTGTAGGTCACACACACACACACACACACACATATACATATATATATATATATATATATTCCTCAAAAAGGAGCACTCACAGGTCTTAGGAGTACCGGTAATCAAAAAAAGTTTAATGTGGGCACAAAACTGATGTTTCGACTGGAACACCAGCCTTTCTCAAAGTGAAACAACACTGCAAAAAATAACGGTTAATATACAGGAAGGGACAAGTGGGCTGTGTCCGGCAGGGGGTGTGTGAGACGTGTTACCAACTCATTGGCTGGTAAATATCTCTACCACAATCAAATGAGCCAATCCTAAACCTAAGTATAGGTTTCTTAAATTCGCCAAAATCATCCCTTATGTAAATAAATATGGTAGAACAGGCGCGTGTCAAGTGTGTTGATACAGAGGAACTAACTGTGGCACCTTTAGGCAGTGGGTACAATTATAAAACAAAATATCAACCCAAGACGGAAACATCAGTGAGGAACATAGTCATCAGAGAACCTATGTTTTAACAATCCTGTACACATCAAATCCACAGTGCGAGGGCCCACATAACATAGGGGTCTCTTTTCAATACAGCCGTCAAAACCTTATTTATAAATATATTATACATACTCATGCTGGTCGTAGTAGACTTTATGCATGCTTTGTCGTGAGTAGCCTCCCTATGTCGGGTCTGCACAGAAATCCTCTGTGTTCTCCAGTCTCCAGTTCTGGGGCAAGTTTGTTTGTCGATGAGAGCATCTGTTCCAATCATAGTACTCCTTTATGCGTAAGGGTTCTACATATTACAGCAATGTCACAGCCCTTCAGGTCATTCAAATTACTTTATGGCTGGAACACCTGTGACGCAACTCCACGGTGCTGTGCTGGTATCCTGCACCTGCAGGACCTGCACCCCCAGCTCTTCCTGGAGCACAAGCTGTCACTCTCCCAATGAGGTGCTACATGTTCGCCTTACATTCCGGGGGGAAGGCATATATATAACAATCCAAGAATAAAACCGCACTCCAAGGTCTTGAAATAGTGAGAAAAGTGGAGAATTTATTTCAACGTTTCGGCACACTAACTTCCTGAAGACGGCCCGAGTTAGTGTTCCGAAACGTTGAAATAAACTCTCCACTTTCTCACTATTTCAAGTGCTTTTATTCTTGGATTGTTATGTTATGCTATAACCAGCACCCAGGCGGTTGCCTATATCGTGAGTGCACCACTTGTTGTCTTGTCCAAATATTGTCCAAATATTTTTGATGCCGGCGACAATTCTGACGCCCATTAAAGTCAATGGGCGCCTAGAATTGTCGTCGGCATCAAAAATATTTTGCGGGCGAATTTTAGTTGCAATTTCGCAAATTTATTCGCCGGCAGCAAAACTCGGTCCGGTGACGCTCCTCTGTCCCCCCTCCCACGCATGTGTGCACTTGAGCACACTTTGGTCGAGGCAAAAAACTACATGCGCTCACGTGCATTTTTTTTTCTTGCATTACCAATCAGTGCATATTAACACAGGGAGGACAGGAGTGGGTCGGCCTTTTCTCTTCCTGCACTTACATACAGGCGCCTGCACTAATATAGTTAGTAAAACAAATCCAGAAAAATGGTGTAAAAAGCGGTGTCAAATAAATGTTGAATTTATCAAGCTGTTTTATTTCATTCACCCGAGCATTGGATTTGACGCTGTTATACACCACTTCAAAAATGCAAAAAAAAAGCAAGCTTATAATGTAGGATAAAGAAGTGCCTGTTTGCCTTGATAACTGAACTTTATTAGAGAGATTTTTCTTTAGGACACAGGTGATTTTTGGCACTTTTGCTTCTGCATTTTTTAGTATTTAATGGGAAGCAGCAAATCACTCCCAACAGTCCACACTGAAACTTGGCTGAATTAGACCCTCCTTTATGCCAGATTTTATATTATTTTGCACCACTTCAGACCTTGCACAATCTATTAAAGTCAATGGGGGAAAATTGAAGCAGCAAATAAGTTCCTTTGGGGGATAAAACACCCCCCACATAAAGAAAAAAAATTAACATGATGGATGAACACCATATTTTCCCATACCATTTTCAAAGGCAGCTTCCATTTGTACCAGATTTTTGCACAAAGGTACATCATTGCTGAAAATCAATACACAGCTTGATAAATACACTATTTTAGATACAGTGATGCCTGGTGATATGTGGTAATTTATTTTTTTTAACATGGCATGATAAATAGTCCCCTAAGTGTGCCATTGGCTTAAAGTGTCTGAGCCTCACAAGTGGTTTATGTGTTTTAAGGATTGAGTCCAGTTTCCTTCCAAAGGTTCTGTAAAGTTTCATAGGGTTAATTCCCCTATGTTCCTGAAATCCTACTACATGGTAGGAAGTCCCCTGCCTGGCCAGCTACAGGTTGGACCTAGAGTGAAGCGAGGGGGAAGGAGATCTTGTCCCTGTGCAGTGTGTTCTGGCAGATCCTGGAGGTTGCCACATATGGTTGGCGATGCCCTGTTTGGGCTTTGGTATAATGGGACCCTGATAATCGAGATGTTTGTGAGAGATGCCGCCCAGGATAAGAAAGAGATTCCTGGAGATGGATGCCAGTCAGATGGGTTTGCTGTGCTCACACTGCGGATAGTGTTGGGAGCATGTCCTAAAGATTCAAGCAAGTGGTGTGCTCGGCTAGGGGAGTGTGAAGCCTCAGAGGATTTCATCAATGTGGATGCCTGTTCCTGCTCTGTATGAGCCCCCGGGTGAGTTTGCCTGTGGGAGGGTAGTAAAAGGATCCAGCATGTATCACCTGTTAAATATACAGGTGTTGTTCGTGTGCCTGCTACCAGTAAGGAACTACCTTTATCTATCTGGAGAGGTATTTGTGCAGGTAGCACTACCTGGGGAAAGTTAAAAGCTCTTTGGGGAAAAGGGACTCAGACTCTATTTGTCCACCAGAAGTGGAGTGTGGGACTTTTCCTGGCAAGGAGGTGCCAGGATGGTACTGCAAATATCCCCAGGGTAGTGGGTCAGTAATATGTACTTGCATATTTACTTTGTGCTCTTTCTCTTCGAATATAAAGATATTTGTTATACTGAAAACTGTTATTTTATTATTGTTTTACTAATGAAGCCTCCCACAGGTGTATTCCCGGATCCTGTTAGGTAAAGGCACTGCCATGAGAGGTAATTCCCAGTACCCTTTCATTTAGCAAAGGACCTGTTATTGGTAAGAAGGTAATGGTGTATAAGCTATGGCACAGGGGGATGGCCAAGAAGGGGTTACAGTTCAATAACGGTTCTTTCATTTATTTAAGCAAGCATGGTGTAAGAGGCATTATCCATGTCCAGCCATTGTTGTATGTTTACTGGAGGCTGCATAACATTACCGGAGCAGCCCCTCCAACCAACATGAACAGGGACGGATTAATGCACAGGCTCCCCTAGGTTATATGGGGCTCAGTGTGATCAGGGCCCCCCTATAGCTTTTTTCAGTTATTTGTTTTATAAATATTTATTTTTATTTGCACTTCTATTTCTATTTGTACTATGAGCTCACGTATTTCAAGGTGACATGCTTTGGAGGTCTAGGGTAATTGCATTATAGAAATCAGCTTCTGAAATGCAAATGAGGAGTAGACAAGTTAAAAGGGTAACTGTATTAGGAGAGCGATCAAAGAGAATCTGCACATCTTAAATTAGCTAATGCTTTGCAGACAGGTTTTCTGTATATTAATATACAGTATATTGTAAGGACTTAGGTAGCTGGGATCAGCTTTCTGGGGGGTAAAGCAGCCCACGGCACAATCAAAAATCATAAGAGGGTTGTTTCTTTCTGTCAGTTTATTTTCACTTGCAGCCAAATAACATAAACAATTCAAAATAAAATCCTTGCCACGTAATGGGCTTCTAACTAATACATGTAAGTTCTCCTACCTAAACAGAAGTAGGCCTACTGCCTGTCTCCTCAAGCCTAATGAGTAGGTAGTACAAACAAAGTTCCAACCTTGTAGGGATTCCAAAAATCTCTCTGTGCTCACACAGACATCTTCCCTGTTTCTTTCTTTCTCAGACTGCAGCTCTCCCACTCTGGCTTGAGCTGCCTTTTTTTAATTATTCACCTGAGATGCCTCAGGATAACACAAAAAAACCCGGGCTGGATTAGCAGTCCCGGAACCACTCTGTTAGGAACCTGGGGCATAAATAAGCTCTGTCCTAGACTTTCCCAGGTATCCTAGTGGTGACCTCACCACAATAGTATGTGTATATATATATATATATATATATATATATATTATATATATATATATATATATATATATATATATATATATATATATATATATATATATATATATATATATATACATACTGTCAGTAATGAGCTTTTGTTTGAAAAACAGAAAGTACTACTTTATAAGCTTTCTTGCACTTTCAGTGTTTCTCTTTTATATACTTTTCTTTACATTCGCCATGGACATTTCTTATCGTTGTCTTTGTGCCTGCAAAATAGGGTTTAATTGTAGAGCAAGTAAGAGAAATCCCATGACCTGCACCCGCATCCACTATAACCTAAGGGTGAGTGCTGACTTCTAATCTATAAGAGAAATCCCATGTCCTGCCCGAGTGATGCTCATACTACTGAGGATGAAATCTTCACACCATTAACAAACAAGTTCAAGTTTTGAGAATGATGTTTAAAACCATAATGGAAAATGACATATTTTGCATGGCTGTGCTCCTAAATAAATCAACCCTTCACCCTTGATGCTGTGGTCAAAACTGGTTGCCAAAAAAATCTTCATTATTATTATTCATAACAAATGGATTCAGTATCAGCAAGGACATTATTGAGAAAGCTCAGAGGAAGACCATCTCCCATAGACTCCATTTGAATAAAATAATTCACATTTTTCAAAATTATTCTCTTTTTCTCTGTAATATTTAAACAGTACCTTGTACTCATCATGTTTAAGGTGTATTTAATGCTTATTGGAGGCAAAACAATCCAAGTGTGTTTAATTAATATTTAAATTTGTTTTTTGGTAGGTAATTGGAGATCCAAACGATTCAATGACCCTTTATCCTTAAAAAAACAACAACATCCCAAGGACTCTGGATAACCTATGTCCTATACCTGTACATGCAAATGAGCAAAATGCAGGGGAGAACACCGGGCACTTCACAAGAACAAAAAAAAAGCAATTTCTGTAATCATGTGATCTAAAGACTTGGTATTGTCAGGCACCTGGATTCAGCCAAACCTGAGTCCCACCTAAAAGTCCTAAACCAAATCCGTGATTCAGTGCTTCCCTAGCGGAACATACCCTACACAAGAATGGTTGTAGGCTGATTGTAGGAGTGATTTGGGGTGAGTTGGAGTTGCCCCTTGAGCCAATAAAAACTTAAAACCTCCTGTGTTGTACCCTTAGAGTTTGGGAACGAGTCAATAATTATTCCTTCTCTGCATCCCTTCAATATCTCATGCCTATTTGGTTGTGTATACCATGTTCTATGTTGTGCCAATAACATTTGGGAGCTTTAACTGGTCTGCTATCAACAATCCTCACCATGTCTACTGGGGTCTATGCCCCTATTAAAATGTATTATTCATAGCCTTGTCCCAAAAGCCCTAAATTAAAAAAACTAGATTTTTTAAATAGAGATAACATATGGCAGATTTACTAAAGGGCGAAGTGACTAACATTAGTGAAAATTCGCCAGCGTGACGTCATTTTGTTACTTCGCTGATTTACTAACGGTCGCTGGCGTAACTTCGCTAGCGAAGGAGATAGACTCTAGGGGGGAAATTTACTAAACAATGAAAATTCGGCAGCGACGGCTTCGCAGGCAGCGCAACACTTCGCCAGGTGAAAATTCGCTTAGACAATGCTAATTCACTAACATGCGCCGAACGCTGGCGGAGTTGCACTATCGTTAATTCGGAAAGAGGAGCAAAGTTGCGCTTTCATTGGCTAATTTGCATATCGTGGGAAGTTAAAGTTGAATGGACGTATTTGTTGCATCAAATACAAGCCCAGGGAACCTTAATAAAAGAAAATAGAGTTGTTATATTGCCCTACACATGAGCCCAGTGTATAGTTTATGTGCTGCAACATAGAAGTCCATTCAACTTTAACTTCCCGCCATATGCAAATTAGCCAACGCTAATGCAACTTCAATTTGCTTACCGCAGTAACGCTCGTGCAACTTCGCCATTGTTCGATGCCCTGGATGCAATGTCGGATTTTAGTGAATTAGCGTTGTCCTGGCGAATGTAAGCCTGGTGAAGTGTTGCGATGTGAGTGAAGCTGTTGCTGGCGAATTTTCGGAGGTTAGTGAATTTGCCCCTTAAATCAGTGAAGTAACCAAATTATGTCACACTGGCGAATTTTCGCTAACGTTAGTCACTTTGCCCTTTAGTAAATTTGCCCCATGTTCTCTGAAATGATGTGCAAACACATTTACTGCATGTTAATTTATTGGAGATCCTGGACCTTAAAGATAATATTTCTCTTGTGTAGCTAGAATATTTATCCGCTCTACAATGCAGCGCATTTACTGTAATCTATTCAAGCTGCTTGCAATGAATGATAAAGGAGAAAAAACACTTATTTTCCAACTCATCAGCTCCCACGTTCCAAGGTGACATGCAGTACAGGGATAGGGTAATTGCATTATTGCAATCAGTATACTGAAATGGGAACGATGTGTAAATGTGTTAAAAGGTTAACTGTAGTGTGAAAGTGATTTGTATGTGTTATAATAATGAATATGATCACAATGGCTGCATTTGGCAGCACATAAAAAACATTATGTATACGAGGGAAGTAGAATTAGTTTGTATAAAAGGCCCATTGCTTCAGCATTAGCATCAGTTGCCCCACAGATCACACAGAAGAATTACATTTGCAACCGTGTGATTACTATGCAGCCCTGGGAACTCCCTGCACCTCCCCAATGGCCTGCTGCTGCAGGGAGATGCTGACAAGTGGCAGTTTGACAGCATTTGGAATAAGAAGTCTATAATTAAACAGCGCTGGGTTAAACATGAAAATATGCTGGGAACTATGCTAGCTACAACTTCTGTAAAGTCACGGTATTGCCCTAGGAAGGGACAGAGTTCCTTGCACATTTAAGGAGTCATTTATGTAGCAGAATAAGTATAAGAAAAGGCTGCAATAGGCTATTTTGTGTACTTTGCACTCTGTGTTTTGTCCTTGCAGAGGCTAGTCCCTTGTTAGGCAGCACTCTATCCAAGAATGATTGATGGGGGAAAGGCACATAGATGCCCCCCTTCTCACCCCTAACTTACCCCTCAGATCAGATGTGCCCTATGGCAAGCAGTAAGGACAGGGCTAGTGCTGTAGCACTTGTACACAGGGGATATGTAAATTAATTCTTTTATCTACTGTAATTATTGATATTTCAGTTAGTTGAATTCTTGGCCAGTCCCGGACTAGTTCTAGTACCCGCTTGCCCAGGCTTGTGTACTGAACCTCACCGCTTAATCTCTTGGTACCACATTATTTGACTTGGTCTATTCCACAATCCCCAGTGCTCATCTAAGTCTCCTAAATCCCTGCTGCTTTTTGGCACTGAAGAACTTGCAGCCCTTATAGTGACACCGGTAACATTATATGTGTGTAGATATTACATTCTAGGAAACAAGTGGTGCTGGTTAGACCTGCTATATTAAATAATACAGGACAGATTTGCAGGAGAAACATATGCCTTGTGGTTCGGTATTTGGCATTGCTCTCCCATTGCTTGGGGATTCTGGCCAGTATGCTGTGTTCAAGAAGCTTGCCTGTTCTACCTGTGATCACATGGGTTTCCTTCAGTACTACAGTCTCCTTCCAAACACCAAAATATATACCGTATATACTCGAGTATAAGCCGAGTTTTTCAGCATCCAAAATGTGCTGAAAAAGTCTATCTCGGCTTATACTCGGGTCAGCAGGCAGTAGCTGAGATTGCAGTCACTTTTAATCATTCCTATACCAACAGTTCGCTTGGGGAGAGACTGCAATATCACACAGCGCCCTCTGTTGGTTATATGAAAGAATAACAATGACTGCAAAATCACACAGCGCCATCTGTTGGTTATATGAAAGAATAACAGTGCGCCCTCTGCTGGTTATATGAAAGAATAACAGTGACTGCAATATCACAGAGCGCCATCTGTTGGTTATATGAAAGAATAACAGTGACTGCAATATCACACAGCGCCATCTGTTGGTTATATGAAAGAATAACAGTGACTGCAATATCACATAGTGCCCTCTGTTGGTTATATGAAAGAATAACAGTGACTACAATATCACACAGCACCCTCTGTTGGTTATATGAAAGAATAACAGTGCGCCCTCTGTTGGTTATACGAAAGATTAACAGTGATGGCAATATCAAACAGCACCCTCTGTACATGGTAGTGGGACAGTGGGACAATGCACACAGTAATCCGTTTGGCAATTCTCTGTCACCATCATCTTTGCAAAGAAGTCCGGTTGATCGCTGGGGGGGTCGCTTTGGCAGAATGTGCGCTGCTGGGAGACAGGGCTGTACTTGTGTCTAGGCTTATACTAGAGTCAATAAGTTTTCCCAGTTTTCGTAGGTAAAATTAGGTACCTCAGCTTATACTCGGGTCGGCTTATACTCGAGTATATAAGGTATGTACCACACACAGAGAAAAACTTTAGAGTGCCTTAACAGACTCTTTAGCACAGTTAATGTGCTAGGCTTTTGTTCTGGTTGAGCAGCATGTACAATTAATAATCATAAACACATTTATTTCCACTCCTGGGCTGAGTAGCAGTATTCACTTTCTCCATTCTAAAACAAAAATGTTTTCAGCAGTGATCTCACAGTTTGATACACAGCTTCCAACCAAATAAATTTTTTTGTACAATAACCTTAAGTAGCACAGTGGAGTTACAGGGTTGGAATGGGCCAGACCCACTCCCCCGATCGGCCCCACCCTAAAGAAAAAGATTATCCACAACGCGCCGGCATAAACGCATTCGCGCGGCAGCCTAGCATTTGCACTTGTGTGCTGGGGGGCAGCGGGAGGGGGCCCCAGATGGCAGCTAGGAGGGCCCTTGATGTCCCAGCCCCAGTGCTCCAGTCCGACCCTGCATGGATATGGCAAGTGTTTCCATTGGAGGTGATGTGATGCTCTGTTAGAAAAAAACAAGTTCTCAATTATTATGAACATTCCTAAACAAATAGAAGACAATTGACAATAGCCCTTTAGCTTAAAGGTGGCATAGACGTGCAGATTTACCTGCAACATCAGACGAACAGACGTCCCCATCTCCCCACCTGCCACTAACCTTCAGTTTAAATAAATTAGTAGAAGAACAGACAGCAATCGTACGAAAGTTCTTGTCTGACAAAAGCTGGTGACAGTCTCCCACTGAAAATCGTCCAATTGGCAATACATGCAGAGATATTATCGTCAGCCGACAGAAATCTTTTAAACTGGGCGATCGTCCAAACTACTGATGTCCATGGGACGAAAAATGTCGGGACTCTCCACACACGGTCCGAAAATCGTACGAATCTAGGATTTGTACGATCAGATCTTTGCATCTATGGCCAGCTTAAGGGTGAAACTACATTTAAATTACACATAAACCTAAGCTAAACTTGAAGCCATTGGTCATGACAGCTAATGATTGCAGCTGCCAACCAACTTGGGTGTAGACTTTACAACAAGCCTAAAACCATTTTCTCTGCCTTTTAAGCTCTACATCACAAAACATGTATTTAGCTCCTAATCAACAACCTAGCCCTAGAGTCATTAAAACACACCACAATTTTCCATAACTGTGCACTCCCATCATATATACTCTAGTGCATATATCACCCCACTACTGTTGAGCCAGCTTGGAACTTCTTATACTCGCTGACCCATTAACAACACTATCACAGACCTAAATGTAATAAATTGATAGCCAGATCTGTCACATGCTCATTGAACCTCTTATAATTAAATTCCAAAACCTGACGGCTCATACTCATCCCAAGCAGTTTTAGGGGTTTATCAAGCTTGGTCTTAAATATTTCCATCTCAGAATCCTTTGCATGACACCCATTAATTTTCCCACTATTTCTGTTCAGGGCAACACCATCACCCAGTTTTTCTAAAACTAAAGCTTCAATGAAGAAGTAGGGCAGAAGTTTTGTACATTATGTTTTGGGATTCTATCTATCTATCTATCTATCTATCTATCTATCTATCTATCTATCTATCTATCTATCTATCTATCTATCTATCTATCATCTATCTATCTATCTATCTATCTATCTATCTATCTATCTATCTATCTATTGTGGCAAGCTGGCAGCTTGAACACGTAACTTTTGGGGGAATTAGTCAATGGTGAGCAGGCAGCATAGGACAAAGGAGCATAAAGACAGGGGCACACAGCTTCTTCCAGGAAAACAGCAGTTTATTTTCCCACTTTAAACAAACACAATGAATTATCCGCAGACACAGGGGTGACCATTGTATCATACAAACAAATCATAAAATAAAACCTAGCCCACTGGGCACTACCTTCCAACTTTGGAGCAGTCCCTGACTAGGCTGGGCCCCTTGTGGACTACCAGTCAAAACATAATAGTATTGGTTGGCTCACCCCTGTATTCAGTTTCAGCTTTCTGGCTTCCTTCACTCACGTTGCCTCAAGCTTGACCAACTCACGGTCCCAGTCACTTTCTGCTACAGGCAGATACAGACAGCACTTTCAGCTCCTCTGGGAGTTCCTCACACAGCCAGGTCTCCTACCTGCTATGCCCTGATGAGAGACACACTCTCCCATTCCAATTAACTTTAAATAGCCTTTCCACAGGACAGCTTTCCTGTGGAAGGTGAACTCCAATGTCTGGACTGGATCTGCGGAATGGAACAAAGCACTGATTCTCTGTTTAATAACTCCCTTCCTGCAGCCTATGTCAGTACCTGGGGAGAAATTAAAGGCTAGAGTGACCTTTTTCCACCTTTTCCTAGTCACTCTACCACACTATCTATCATCTATATTGATGGGCGAATTTGCGCAGTTTCGCTTAGCCGAAAAATTTGTGAATTTCGGGCGAAATTCGCGAAATGGCGCCGGCATCTCGTTTTTTTTAACGCCAGCGCCCAGTTTTGACGCCGGCGCCCGTTTTTGACGCTGGCGTCCGTTTTTTCGAAATAATTTTTTGATGCCGGCGAATTTTTTGACGCAAATTATTGCAGGCGTTTCGCAAATTTATTCGCTGGTGGCGAATTGCGCAACTTTTTTTCGCCAGATGGATGTTTGCTCAGGCAAATTGATCGCTAATCCGCAAATTTATCAAAGTGTTAACTTTTTGCTAAAGTCTACTTTGCCTGGTTTTACCTGGTGAATTGTCAAGATGAAGCTACATCCTCAGCATTACTATGCCAGTGACATCATATACTGTATTCAAAAAAGTCATAAAAAAAAGATAAAACACTATAATTTTTTTGATTATGTTTAAAATTTGTAACTGAAATATATGTCATTTACACTTTTGATGCTCATGCCACATTTATTTTCGGGTGGGCTAATGTCTAGTACAAGATATTTTTTGTCTTTATTTTGCTTCCTTGGACATTTATAATAAACAATTTTAACCAACACCACTAATAAATTTATACATATGACCTTTATGTAGCCGCCATATTTAAATTGACATAAGCATAAGTATGTTAACAAAGTTTAGTTATGAAGAAAGTAACGCTAGAGAAAATTTGCTAAGAAACTTTCGCGATGACAAATTTTTGCTAGCATATATATGCCACCATTCATTTGCCGAGACAGATTTTAGCATTTTGATGAATAGTAGTTGTAGCAAATTAGCATCTGTGCCCTATAGAATATGTGTCACAATATATAGTGCACATAGAATATAAATGTCACAATATAAGGCTGATTAGTAAATAACTCAAATAATTGGTACATGGCAGTTCAGAATGAGCACAATTAGCATCAGAATTCAATAAGCAAATCTGGGGCATCAGCTTCTATGACAGACAAACCTCATTTTCTGCTTGATGATTTTCAACAACCTGAACTGAGCTTCTCAACAGTTGTTCAAACCCCACTGAGCATGTGTTTGTTGAAACTTCTAACAAAATCCAACGTGAGAAACTCTTGTGACAATTTGAAGGCCTGGATCATTACTTCTTTACTATATAGATGCTCAATTTTTAGGCTAGTTCAATAAGTTTAGTATATACAATTTGGTATTTCTAGCTTAACTCTAACTTAATCCCTATATCATCATAACCAGCAAGCATAATCAGCACATGTCAATGTTCCTTTCTTATAGCATATTCCATCAGTTTATTAAATAAATCCATACAATCCCTCCAATTCCAAACCATGAAAACATCACTTGGAAAGCCCAATTGCACATTGGAACTGCAGCCATCCACCCCGCTCAGTAAATGTAAACGTGACAGACAGTTCATAGCACTCTGCTGGAATTTCTGATAATAACAGCACAACTTTGCCACCAACACTCTCAAATCCCTCTGACTAGTTCCAGCAAACCTACAGGCCTTCTAACACCTGAACCCTTTGCTGCACCAAATGAGGCAAACATTATGTTGTAAATGATCACTAATATTTTCATATGAGAGTTTCCTTCTAAGAAAAAAAAATCCAAAGTCCAATTAATAGACTATTTATACAAATAAGCTGGATGGAACTGATGCATCATTTGCAGAATAAGCTTTATGTTAAAAGCATATATTTAACATTTTCCTTTTTGATACCCTTGGCACCTGTTTCAGAATTGATTCATTAACTTTCAGGGGGTTTTTTTCAAACCTTTAGCGCTGAAAATCTTGCATGTGAAAAATGGTTTTAAATATTTATATAGCGTAAAACCACTAAAAACTCTTATGTAAAAGTATGCGACGTAAATGTTAAAATATTCATCTATTTCAAGGTTTTCGAATTTCTCAACTTCTTTTTAATAAATAAGTAGAAATTTCTACTTTTTTAAAATGTGAGTTTAGTTATGGTTGAAAACACCCTTTAAAATGACACAAATTCAAATTTTGATAAAAAAAAGTTGGGTTGAAAAAAAGACCATAGTCCACCAAGTTCAACCCCTCCAAATGAAACCCAGCTTCCATACTTACACACACACTGATTCCTCCATACACTCACATAAAATATATATACTCATACACTAACTATAGATTTTAATCTCAATATAGCCTTGGAAATTATGCTTGTACAAGAAATTATCCAAAACCCTCTTAAAGTCATTAACAGAATCAGCCATCACAACATCACCCGGCAGTGCATTCCACAACCTAACTGTCCTGACTGTGAAGAACCCCCTACGTTGCTTCAAATGAAAGTTCTTTTCTTCTAGTCTGAAGGGGAGGCCTCGGGTACAGTGATCCACTTATGGGTAAAAAGGTCCCCTGCTATTTGTCTATAATGTCCTCTAATGTACTTGTAAAGTGTAATCATGTCCCCTCGCAAGCGTCTTTTTTCCAGAGAAAACAACCCCAACCTTGACAGTCTACCCTAATAATTGAATTCTTACATCTGGTGATGAGCAAAAAATTTTTGCCCAGTTTCGCGGCAAAAAGGATGCCCACAGACTTCAATGGTTGACACCTGTAGATTTCAATGCATTTTGGCAAACTTTCACTGTTTTGCATATTTTTGGTGAAGCAAAATGAGTCAGATTCGCCCATCACTACTTTCTTCTTTTCACATCTACTCTTACTTCAGTTTGCAAAACAGTAAAAAAGTATCTTCCTTTTTTATATAACGACAGTCAACTTAAGGGGATAATTTCCCCCAAGGACATTAAATTTGTATCAAGGAAAGCCCCCACCTTGGTTAAGATTCTATCCCCAAGCGTAACTTCTTCTTCCACATCAGTAGTTGGGGAATACTGGCTTTCAGTTAAGGGCACTTATAAATGTGGAGCACCCACATGCAAATCCTATAAAGTAATTACCATAAGACATGGTTTTAAATCAAATGTAACAGGCAGTGAATATCAGAATAAGGGGTACTTCAACTACAACTCGAAAAACATAGTTTATCTTTTAGAATGTAAAAGTTGTACTAAACAATATGTTGGTAGATCGATGCGCTGTCTGAAAGATAGAATACGAGAACATATAAGGGCCATCAAAAAGAAGGATGATAAATCCAACTACTACCATTGGAACCTTATATGTTTAGCTACAGAATTTTAGAGACATTGATAATCCCCCAAATGGGTAACAATATTTAAAGAACAATTGAGAGACTGCTTATCCCAAGCACTTTCTCATTTTATTCACAAATTTCCCTTTTTTTCTGTGTTTTAATACATTAATAAAAGCTGGTTTTAATATTTGGATAAATAGTTTTTAAAAAACTTTTTGGATACAAATTATTAATGTTGCAACAATTGTATCACTATGGGCAATTGTTCTATGCTTAGCCCAGCAGAGGTCACTGTGAGACTAACTATTTAAGGAAGTGATGAACGTTACTCTGTATGCCTATGATTAAGGGAATGTCTTCCCGATATGCTACAATAAACCTCCTCATATTCATTTGGAGTGCCGCCTGTATTGTTTATTTGGATCCATATTACAACCGGAACGCTGGTTGCCGAGCACATGGAGGTTACAGAGCTGACTGAAGGGACATGCAGTGGTGGGGTGAGTCTTGAGCCGTCAAATGTTCATTGACTGTTATGCACTCTCTCCAGCTCATTACTTTCCTTCTTAAGGACTGGAGCCCAAAACTGCACTGCATACTCCAGGTGAGTCCTTACCAGGGATCTATAAAGAGGCAAAATTATGTTTTCATCCCTTGAGTTAATGCCCTTAGCTATGCAAGACAGAACTTTATTTGCTTTAGTAGCCACAGGATGACACTGACTGGAATTAAACAACTCGTTATGTACAAAAAACCCTACATTCTTCTCAGTTAAGAAAACTCCCAATGCACTGCCATTAAGTGTATAACTTGCATTTATATTATTTCTGTAAGTGTATAATCTTGCACTTATCGACATTGAACCTCATTTTCCAGTTTGCAGCCTAATCTAGTCAAATCACTGTGCAAAGTGCAACTTCCTGCAATAAACTTATAGTTCTGCACAATTTAGTATCATCAGCAAATATAGAAACAGTACCTTCAATGCCCACCTACATGTTAAAAAGCAAAGTACCAAGGACAGAGCCCTTCAGTACTCCACTAACAACACCGGTCCAATTAGAAAATGTTCCACCACTCTTTGTGATCTATCCTTCAGCCCGTTCTCTATCCAGGTACAAATACTATGCCCCAGGCCAATATTCCTTAATTTAATCATTAACCTTCTGTGTGACACTGTATCAAAAACGTTAGCAAAGACTAAGTAGATCACATCCACTGCCATCCCAGAGTCAAGGTTCCTGCTCACCTTCTCATAAAAGGCAAATAATTAGTCTGGCAAGATCTGCACATAAAACCATGCTGGCACAAACAGAATTATGATTTGCAATGAAGTTTAGTATCTTATGCCTTAATACCCCGTTGAAAAGCTGTGTACAATGGGATGGGGATTGCTCTATCAATTTTAAAGGTAATATTTAATACTAATGAATTTGCGAAATATATTATCAAGCTTTATCTTGAAAGATATCGAGAAGTTAGGATATCATTTTAAGGGTAAACATTAGGGGGCACATTTACTAAGATTCGAAGTGAATTTTCGAATTTAAAAACTTCAAATTTCAAAGTAATTTTTGTGTAATTCGACCATCGAATAGGTTAAATTCGACTTTGATTCAAATTGAAAATACTTTGAATATTCGACCATTTGAAAATCAAAGTACTGTCCTTTAAAAAACTTCGACACTTCGCCACCTTAAACCTGCCGAATTGCTGTTAGCCTATGGGGACCTCCTAGAACCTATAGCCAACATCTGTCTAAGTTTTTAGAAGTCAACAATTTTAATTTGATCGAAAACACCTAGCTTTAAATAAAAAAAACCTTTGACTATAAAATTTTTAAATTTGATGGTCGAATTTCGAAGTTTTAGCATTTCGATATTTGACCCTTAGTTAATGTGCCCCTAGGTATGTTTGCATTAGAGAGGGCCCTTATCTCAGAACCCAGGCATCCCCAAATGGCTAATAAAAGAAAAAAGGACACCAACTTTGACTGTATGACTGGTTTTAGAAACTATTCACGGCCTAAAGCCAGAGATAAAAATATTTATACACAGAAAAATAACAACAAAGTAAGAAAAATAAGAATAAAGTTCACATAACTATTTGTGAGCCTTTTTTTCAACATGGTCATAAAACATTTTGAGACCTTTTATTCCCACTTGGAACTAATTTTATGTAGACATCTTGGCCAGAAACGTCCCTTTATCTCACATCTCTCTCACTTATAGAGATATATAGATAATTAAGACACACTTTTGCCCCCGAAATGAATGCAGTGTTAAGTTTTGTGGTAATGTGTCATGTTGTCCCTTGTGACATTTGCTCCATCTATAGGTGCTTTTTTATGACAACATAATGTATCTTATATTCATTCTTGTTTTTGACATGCTATTTGTCTCTTCTATCTGTGAAGTGCCTGTAATGGTGTTACTGTATGTTTAATGCATTTTATACTGTTTCCTCAAGTGTTAAACTTTGTATAACTTTATAATATTCTTTTGTCTGTTTACAAACAATTCAGTTTGGCTTTCTTCATAGTTTGTATCTGTTTACTTTCTGAAAAATCGGTTGGGAAATGGTCCTCTATAGGGCTGACATCTCGTTTTTCAATTTACTGCGTATCTACCATGATGGATTACCTCCACACCATTTGGAATCATGATACTCCCATCTGTTTGAGATTACTGAATCCATATTGATCTATTTTTGCTGATATGAGACTTTTTTTTCCTTATTCCTTTATTCTGCACACACACTCGGACTAACATTTTTTATCTTGTGTTTTGTTGAGCTTTGAATTAAACAAGCAACCATGCACTTTAGAAGTCTGGTACATTGCATTAAAATTGTGCTTACTCCCTATTGTCAGTTTGTAATGTTTCTTTCACATCAAATGTTTGCTTTATTAAAATGAACACTATGGGGACATGTATAATTTATACTGCAGTTACAGGTGCACAGTAAGCCCTGGCAACACAATCTCATCACTCAGATGTAGAGGAGGAGGGAACAGTGTTTGGCTAGTTTTTATTCATACTTATTCAAACTATAATACATATACCCTACCCCATCACTGCATTATTGAGCTTATTTACCACTGGGCCAACCAACCATTGAATTTAAGGGGCAGATTTACTAAAGTTCAAATAGTAAATTTTTGTGTCAAAACTCACAAATTCGAATTTAAAAGCACCAACTCGAATGTAAATGTAAGGGGCAGATTTATCAAAGGTCGAGATGAATTTTCGAATGAAAAAAATTTGAATTTCGAGCTATTTTTTGTGTACTTCGACTTAGGAATAGTCCAAATTCTATTTGAATTTGAAAAAAATTTAAAATTCAAATATCAAATGTACTGTCTCTTTAAAAATTTCGACATCGACCATTAGACATCTAAAACCTGCCTAATTGCTGTTTTAGCCTATGGGGGACCTCCCAGAACCTATTTGGAGTCAATTGGTGGACTTTGAATCCGATTGAATGCGATATTCCTTTGATTCATACTATTCGAATTCAGCCGAATACAGACCTATTTGATCAAAAACGGACCTATTCAACCAAAAAAAAGTTAATTTGCTTTGTCTTTTTGAATTCGAATTTCGAAGTTTTTTCAATTCAATATTCGAGCCTTGATACATATGCCCCTAAATGTTAGATTAATCACACCTTGACCATGAAAAAGTTCTAATTTGTAAATTCCTCACCTAAAACCTGCCAAATTAATTTACAAGTTAATGAAAGAGCTCAGTTGACCCATTTGAAGATGTTAATAGCCTTCATAACATTCAAGTTTTTTCTCAGAGAAATATTATCATATTAGATTCTAATACGAATCAAATGTTTTGGTTGTTTCCATTCTTTCGTATTTTAGACAATCACATTTTTTCATAAATAACCTTCCTTTGGAGTTGTAAGTACATCTGAATTTATAAGAGTAAAATAAAATTCACATCAATTTCGAAATTCGACCTTTGATAAATTTGCCCCTAAGTACAGTATATGCAGCACTTATATGGTCAGTTTTTTTGTTTGTAGCCATTAATAGTGAAAAGCATAACTGCCCCATTTTGCTTTCCTGAAAAAATTACACAAAACGAGGTTGAATTCCCTAAATTGTGCCAAATTCATTGTAGCCAGTAGGCATTTATTTGCCACATTTTTTTTCTCTTCTAAAATACTCTACGCTGGAGTCAATAGGAGTTTTTTTCTTGTGTTTTGATCCAATTTCATTGGAACCAGACATCTTTTCCAACAACAAATGCTTTTAAGTCAATGGGTGATTTCACTGCACTTGTTTCATGCGCCGATGTATTCAAGTCAACAAATAATTTTTTCCCTGGTGAAACAAAACACATGGCCCAAAATGTTAATTGCATAGTAGGACTTGTGGAACTGGAAATTTGACCACCAATCTCTTAGTGCAATTGTATTGCAATTGCTTCAATTTTTGTGCAGTGATTTAAGCATGAAATAAGTTACATTTTAATGAATTCATTGATCTGCATAAAATATAAAAAATATATTTCCCCTTTGCATTTTATAGCCACACCCAAGCAGATTCAAGATACTGTTACTTTCAATGAGACCCTCTCTTAAAGAGATAATGACATCTGAAATAAAACCTTTTTTCCATCTATCACAACAGTGTCTATGCATGTTATTCAAAATTTTCCATTAAAGCATTTGCCCCAATGCCCTATGTTCATCTATGAGGGGGCTGCCATATTTGTTCAGCAGTAGTCTGGTAGTATTGAAAACTGTATGGGGCCTATTTATTAAACCTCAATTTTTTCTGGTTGAGTATTTAAAGGAGAAAAACATTTTTGAGAACAAATTAAAACAATTTTTTGAGATTTATTATGCTCTGAAGCTGCTAAAAATTTGAAAATACACCAGCTAAAACCTGTTGAAATAATGTAGAAGTCAATGGCAGATGGTCCCTTTAAAGGAACAGTAAAAGTGTTTTAAAATAATGAAAATATAATGCAGTGTTGACCTGCACTGGTAAAACTGCTGTGTTTGCTTAAGAAACTCTACTATTGTTTATATAAATAAGCTGCTGTGTAGCAATGGGGGCAGCCATTCAAAGGAGAAAAGGCTCAGGTTACACAGCAGATAGCAAATAATCTCTGTCTGTCTAATGGTGTTATCTGTTATCCATTAGTTAACCTGTGCCATATAGCCGTTTTTCAATTTCCGCCATTGCTCCACAGCAGCTTGTTTATATGAACTATATTAGTTTTTCTGAAGCAAACAAATCAGTTTTACCAGTGCAGAGCAACAGTACACAATATTTTCATTACTTTAAAACACTTACATTTTTTTGGTGTTACTGTTCCTTTAACAACTGGAACCTTATCTTCAGGATTCTCAATAGTTTCAGATTGTTTTACGCTTGTTTTTGTTTGATAATGCAATAAATTTGAGTTGTCAAGTCGAGTTTTCAGCCAACATTTCGAAAACGTTTCAATGAAATTGGTGATTTTTTTGAGGAGATTTATTGGTAAATTAAGGAGATTTGGATTTTGGAGCTTGGTCGAATTTATTTCACTATAGAAAATAAATACCCCTAACTGACAGTTTGAGACGGGACAGTCAGGTTGGCAAGTTTAGGAACTTCAAGTAACAATTTTTTTTTACCTCAAATGAACTTGAATGACTTTGAAACTTGAGTACTATCATATTTAAGAAAAAAAACTTGAATATCTAAAATTCGAACCAATGTTATCATCCCGAAAACTCGAATCGAATTCAACGCAATTGGAATTGTGTTTTTCTTGAAAAAAAACACGAAAGTCAGGAAGGCTGACACTTCTTCAAATAGGTCAGCGGACCTCTGCCATTGACTCGAGTTTGAGTTACTTCCAGGGTAGGGAGGATGATAAATTTGATTTTGATTAGAATTTCTCTTGAAACTTGAAATTGCTAGTTTATATTAAAAAAGATTTGAATTTACGATTCAAACCTTAGTAAATCTGCCCTGGACTGTTGTGATGTGAACTTGCCAGAGCACAGAATGGAAACCAGTGTTTTAACAGTTAGACCAGGGGTCCCCAGCCTTTTTTACGCGTGAGCCACATTTAAATGTAAAAAAGGAGTCAAGTCAAGAGTCAAGAGGGAGTTTATTGTCATTTCATCCATATACATTTGTACAGTACACAATGAAACAAAACAACGTTCCTCTAGGACCATGGTGCTACACAACACAAAATAGATGTACCGGACAACAGACAAAAAGTGCAAGTGCAAAAATATGCAACTCCTACAAGACAGGTCAGCACAGTGCAGGGACAGGACAATACAGGGCACACTCAGCAGATGTAATATGTTAAGTAAATAATGCTAAACGTCAGACATGATGGATGTATCATTGTGACATGACAGCAGCAAGAACATGATAAAGAACATGACAAAGTGCAGATGTGCTCATAGGGAACAACTGTATCCAATGGCTATTTATTTTTACAATGGCGTACAGTGGCTGTGTAACGTTGTGGTATATAGTAAGCTCAGATGGAGTGTGTGAGACGGATCTGTCCGGTCCCTGAGTATTCAGGAGCCTTTTGGCTTGGGGGAAGAAACTGTTACTGGTATTGAGGGCCCTAATGCTTCGGCACCTTTTTTCAGATGGCAGGAGTGTGAACAGTGAATGTGAGGGGGTGTGTTGGATCAGCCACAATGCTGGTGCTTTACGGATGCAGCGAGTGGTGTAAATGTCTGTGATGGAAGGGAGAGAGACATCTATGATCTTCTCTGCTGTCTTCACTATCCTCTGTAGGGTCTTGTGCTCCATGACAGTGCAGTTCCAAGCCCAGACAGTGATACAGCTGCTCAGGATGCTCTCGATGGTCCCTCTGTAGAAGGTTTTAAGTATGGATGGTGGGGGATGGGATTTCCTCAGCTTGCGCAGGAAGTAGAGGCTCTGTTGGGCTTTCTTGGCTAAGTAGCTGGTGTTGTGGGACCAGGTGCGGTTCTCCGCCAGGTGGACACCAAGGAATTTGGTGCTTTTGGTGATCTCCACATTAGAGCCATCGATGTACAGTGGCAGGTGGTCACTCCTAGTCTTCCTAAATTCTCCTTTGTTTTGTCTACATTGAGAGACAGGTTGTTGGATCTGCACCAGTCTGTTAACCACTGTTGGAGAGCAACACAAGCATAAAATAGTCCATGGGGATGTCAAATGAGGGATGTTACTGGCTGTTTGGTAGCCCCTGTATGGACTTATATCCTACAGGAGGCCTTGTTTGTCAGTACACGGGGTTTTTAAGTTACTAAAACTTGCCTCCAAGCGAGGAATTCAAAAATAAGCACCTGCTTTGATGACGCTGGGAGCAACATCCAAGGGGTTGGTGAGCAACATGCTGCTCGCAAGCTACTGTTTGGGGACCACTGAGCTAGAACATTCAAAGTCTCATATGATGAAAATCAGGGTCGGAACTATGGGTAGGCAGAAGAGGCACAAGGGTGCAAAGGTGAAGGGGCACCAGGTACATACCTCTTTTATTCACTCTCCACTCACCCCTAGTCTTGGCCCTCTTCTCCATAGTGATTATATGCTCACTGGTGTCCCATGCAACATCAGCACACATGAGGGGGGCAAGGTGGCCAGCCGGGTTGCCAAGTGTGCCCAGCCGGCTTGGCCCAGCTCTGATAAAAAGCATAATGATACACAGTACTCAACTGTTGAAGTCATTATTTCAGTTGCATCAAACTATAGTAATATTTAAGCATGCAAGACATTTTGTAGCTGTAAATGCTAGTGTTGCAAGAACTCAAAGAAGAATAGATTGTAGGTAGTGTAGGAGATACCACATATTCTACCTCAGCTGGATATCGCTATTGTATTAAAGCGTTCTTATAGTCATATCAAAAGGTCTTAATTACACTCCTATCTTTAAATGCTCTCTCTGAAGGATGCAGTTACAGTGTTGATCTGTTCTTAGAATTTTAATACACAAAAAATACTCCATATCCCCTAGCAAATCACTTCCATTATTACTATATGTGTGATTGCACAAGGAAATCTAATCCATAATTATTGCTTGTCTGTGCCCTATGCATGTGAGCTATTCTGTTTATATTAAGATTAAGATGCAACCTAAATAATTTGGACAAGCTTGACCATATATAATGGCTGGACCTGAATTCTATACAGCTTTGGAATTTGAAAACAACATAAAATTGGGCCACATCACTAATATGATCAGCTGGCTAATAAAATGGGCATTCCTGAAGAACACCTTGATAGACCTTGTGAAAGTCTTTTGATTGACCTTGGATTTAAGGAGACAATACATGGGCTATTTCTCCCTGTCCCCACAAGGCTATTTCCACTTCAGCATATTTTATTGTCAGATATCACATGTTCTCCTTGGTTAAATTCTGCATTAGTGCTAAGCTTTCATATTGACTCATATAAAGCGTTCACATTATGTTTCATTTTTCAAAGTAAGACTACAATAATAGTTATTAAGTAATGACATTTTTGGCAGTGCAGTTGAATATATAAGGGGAAATAATAGGAAGAAACTATAACGAGCATATAAAAAAGATAATTATTTCACCTTTGTGGCATGCCTACACTCTTTCCTTGTAAAATAACTCTTTTGATTATGTGAACATGGTTATATATACATGTATTTAACTATGCTAAATGGTTCTTTATCTTACAAATTGTTATAGCACGTTGAGCGAGCAGAAATCTAAAATATGCACCGTTTATGACTGCAGCACTCACTATAGAGCAAGATATAGCACCTCATCACACAAATAAGTTATATTTAAGGGGTTATTTATCAAAATCAGCATTTATCTCACTATTTTTGGAAAGCCGCTCTGACCAAATTCGCACGGACTTCCCCCCTTATTTACCATTACATTTTCCCGAAAAACTCTTGTGCAGGAAAAGTCTTGGTAAGATTGTAAAAAATCCAAATCTGTAACTTTTTCGGATTTGACACCTGAATATTGCGGCTTTTTCGGATTTGATGACCGAATACCACAACTTTTTCAGAAACCTAGTGCTAATCGGGATATCTTTTGGACATCTGCCATTGACTTCTACATGAACTCGGCAATTGTGATGGGCGAATAAATTTGCCTGGCACTAATTCGCACCAAATTCCAGCGTTTCTCCGCCAGTGAAATTTTTCACCGGCATCAATTTCCGATTTTCACGATTTTTGAGTGGAAACGTCCGAATTTTATGTTTTTTGAGTGAAAACGTTTGAATTTCACGATTTTTTTGGGAACTTTCCTATTTCACGATTTTCTGTTTCGCAAATTTTTCGGGAAATTCGCAAATTTTTCAGCGAAGTGAAACAGGACAAATTCGCCCATCACTACTCGGCAAGTCAGAGTTGGAGTACTTGTTTATTCTGACTTTTAACGCCCTCGGGGTTTAATAAATCACGAAAAATAAATATTTCTACAAAATGTCCAACCAAAAAAAAATTAATAAATAATCCCTTTAGAGTTACAGAAAGCTTCTAATTTTGATGCTGTTCAGAAGCTATTTTTACAGTCACAGTTGGGGCTCATTTATAAACACTGGGCAAATTTGCTCCTGTGCAGTAACCCATGGCAACCAATCAGATGATTGATTTCAGTGTTCAACCTACAGCTAACAGAAAAAAACTAATCACAGATTGGTTGCTATGGTTTTCTGCCCAGGTGCAAAGTTGCCCAGTGTTTATAAATGAGCCCCACAAAGTGTGATTCATTACCCAATAATGTTCTGGTTCCAGAATCCACCATCATTTTTCATTACATGTCATTAGTGTTACTGCATATGCATGGCTCCAAATTTATAATTGAAATCTATTGCAATCAGTAATAGTTATTAATCGAAATATACAGTGAATTTTCTTCTAGCCGAAATGATAATTTTGTCTTATATATGCATAACTTATAATACCAGTACAGGTATAGTATCCCTTATCCGGAAACCTGATATCCGGAAAGCTCAGAATTACGGACTCAATTTTATCCAAATAATCCAAATTTTTAAAAATGATTTCCTTTTTCTCTGTCATAATAAAACAGTTGCTTGCACTTGATCCCAACTAAGATATAATTACACCTTATTGGAAGCAAAACCAGCCTATTGGGTTTTTTTAATGTTTAAATGAATTTCTAGTAGACTTAAGGCACGAAGACCCAAATTACAGAAAGATCTGTTACCCGGAATACCCCAGGTCCCAAGCATTCTGGATAACAGGTTTCATACCTGTACTATATTTCATTAGAAATAATGAGTTTGTTTATAAAGCTATGGCTGCCAGCTTCTAGAAATTCAGATTCTGGAATACTATAACATTGTTTATGCAGATTGATGATCAGAGAATCCCCGTAGCATGGACGGTACACAAACTTATTGTCAAGTTTATAATAACATTTAACCAGGGGAATGGCTGAATCACACAAAATAAGGAGAAAATGCAAATAAATCTATCTGGCCAGATAAAAATGCAAATACCTATGTAAATGAATCCTGTAGGTAACATTTCAACAGACAGGACTTTGTGTTTTTCAAATGGTCCTGCTTGAGCAGTCTTAAATGATTATGCTCGGAAAATATCTCTGCTCCTATTTCTAAAAAACAAGGCGGGATGATAATAAGTCTAATATCCTGTTTGAGCTTTTGAGCCAGAACATTTGAATAAATTGACAATTAATTTATTGATCGAAGCAGAGATGAGCCACCAGCTTGAATATACTCAGATCAGTGAATAACTGTGCTTATACAAAATTAATTAGCCGAGCTTCTATCAAACCCTCTGGTTTAGGCACAACACTGCAGGGGTATTATGCTGTTTTGTATTCCTTTTCAGAAGCTGTAATTGCAGTGCCTATTCTTCAATTTGGATTTTAGTTTCCTATGTTTGCAGCCAGCATCCGGCTATCTGCACATGCCAATATGAAGACTGTAAGTTCTTAAAAACTTTACATCCGTATTTTAGACTTTTGTGTGCAAAGGAATCACAGTTTCCTATTAGTGGTTTACATATTTCTCTCTCCTTCCAACATTAGTGTTATTCAGGACCATCGACTGTAAAAGAGTCAGTGTTGGTGAGAAGTACGTGGAGTGGTAAAGATGATTGAAGGAAAAACGTGAATGCTTAGGCACAGTTAAATGATATTATATACATTTGTCTCACTTGGTAGAAATACTAAATTATTTCTTACTAAAGGGGTGGTTCACCTTTACGTTAACTTTTAGTATGTTATACAAGGGCCAATTCTAAGCATCATTTCAACTGGTCTTTATTATTTCTTTTTTTATAGTTTTGAATTATTTGTGTATTTCTTCTGACTCTTTCCAGTTTTCAATGACCCCATTTGAAAACAAATGCTTTGTAAGGCTATGGGACAGATTTATCAAAGGTCGAATTTCAAAGTGAAATATACTTCGAAATTGGACCATCGAATGGCTATACTTCTTTTTTACCGAATTTGACCGTTATGCCATCGAAGTAAAATCGTTCGATGTAACGATTAAATTGTTCGAATCGAACGATTCGAACGATTTCAGTGATCGATCGTACGATTTTACGTCGATTACAAAAAACAAAAAATGCATTAGAAGGTTTACAAACAAAAAATGCATTAGAAGGTCCCCATAGGCTAACATAGCACTTCGGCAGGTTTAATTTGGCGAACTATTGAAGTCAAAGTTTTTTTTAAAGAGACAGTACTTCAATTATCGAACGGTCGAATATTCAAACTATTTTACTTCGAATCAAATTCGAAGTAAATTCGAAGTCGTAGTATCGTATTCGATGGTCGAAGTATCCAAAAAATTACAACAAATTTCAAATTTTTTTACTTAGAAAATTTCCTCAAATTCACTTCGACCCTTGATAAATCTGTCCCTACATGTTTATTGTTATTACTACTTGTTATTGCTCATCTTCCTATTCAGGTTCTCCCCTAGTCATACTCCAGTCTCTTATTTAAATCAAAGCATGGTCGCTTGGATAATTTAGACCCTACCAACCAGATTACATAAATGGCAAACTGGAGAGCTACTGAATAAAAAGCTGAATAACTCAAAAACCACAAGTAATAGAAAATAAAAAAAAAACAATTGCAAATTGTCTCAGAATATCATGCTCTACCATCATACTAACGGTTAATTTAAAGGTGGACAACCCCTTTAAGGGTCTTATTGATTACAGGTGAAATTGTCGAATCCCTAAGGAGCAGTTGTTTTGGGTTGAAAATAGAAAACTGTCAAATTTGATATATGCCAGGTCCCAACATTTTTCATAAATTAAATAGATCAATGGTACAGTATATGAGCGGCAGAATTGCAGTCAATTTGTGTTTCTTTTGAGTACAGTTCACTGTATGAATAAACTGATTGCAGATAGATCACATTTCAACAGAAGGAAAAAACTAAACATGAGCAAGGCAAATGTGGCCATTAGTGATGGGCGGAAAATTTGCAAAACATCAAAAAACGTGGAAAACGCATTGAAGTCAATGGGCTGCAAAATAATTTTGATGAGCGACAATTTTGGCGTGAGTAACAATCTTTATACGCACGACTATTCTATCCAAATGAAGTCAAAGGGCGTCCGAAAAATTTTGACTTGTGACAATTTCTTTAAGTCACGGCAATTTTTTTGCAGGAAAATTTTTGCCGCAGTTTTGCAAAAACATTCGCAGGCGGTGGTACGTGGAAATTCGCCACTAATCCATGCCTGCCAAATTTATTCACCCTTCACTAGTGTTCATATTGATTATGGGCAACGTTGGCTTACTGGGCCAGAACCCAAGGCCTTCCACACCAAAATACTCAGTATTATATCAGTGTTTTTAAAAGAGACAGGTCTCATTAAAGAGAAGTATAAAGAGATAAGAGATAGATAGAAAAGATATATACAAGATCCCAGATATTAAAAGGGTAGTTTGCTTTATTTGTCGTTAACATTAAACACAGAGGTGGTCATTTACTAAAATCCAAAATTTCTCATTATTATTTTAAAACCACTTAGACCAAACTACCATCCACATTTTTACCTTATTTATCAAGAAATTAACTTTAAAAAATCTGGTGCTGGAAAAGACTTGATAACATTGTGAAAAAAATCAAAATTTTTTGGAATTTGACAACAGAAAACTCAGGTTTCTCCAGATTATCACCCCAAAACCACAACACTTCAGATTATTGAACGAAACCGAGC
The DNA here is from genome assembly GCF_017654675.1 of Xenopus laevis. Taxonomy (NCBI): domain Eukaryota; kingdom Metazoa; phylum Chordata; class Amphibia; order Anura; family Pipidae; genus Xenopus; species Xenopus laevis. The sequence goes on along the minus strand of NC_054380.1, from coordinate 121,620,578 downwards.
GTAGATCTGCCTTTGACTTCTACACAAACTCGGCAGGTCTGAGTTGGAGTACTTTTGTATTTGGACTTTCAGCAGCCTCGGGGCTCAATAAATGTCGAAAAATTTGAGTTTATTAAAATGGTGTTTTCCCCTTTAAAACTTTGACCAGAAAAAAATGGACTTTAGTAAATAACCCCAAGAATGTTCAACAAATAGTTATGACTTGTACTTATTGTTGTGTGATATTATAGTTATACATTGACTTCACTTATTATTTCAGGATTATCAAGGTTCTATTAGCTGGAACACTTGGGACCGTAAATCTGCTAAAAAATATAAATCATTAAATAAACCCAATATGGATTTATGCAGCTTAGTTAGACTCAAGTAAAAGGTATGGGATTCCTTATCTGGGAACCCATTATCCAGAAAGCTCCAATTTACAGGAAGGCTATCTCCCATAGACGCAAATAATAGATAATTTCTAAAAATAATTTCCTTTTTCATCACCTTGTACATGGTGGTAACTAAGCTGCATGAATCCATATTAGTAGCAAAACAATCTATTGGGTTTATTTAACATTTAAATGATTTTTAGCAGTATGGTGATCCATATAATTAAAGAAAGCCTTATTTTGAAAACTGCAGATTCCCAATATTCTGTATAATAGATCCTATACTTGTACTGTTTTATTAGTACAGAATAAAAAGGAAATAATTAAAAAGAAATATAACATTTTGGTCTAAATGGGGGATGGCCTTCCCATAATTTGTAACTTTCTGGATAATGGGTTTCCAGAAAGGGGATACTAATTTATTTAATATTAGAAAAACGACAAACTCCACTATTTTATTCTTATATTAGTTAATTAATTTTATATCAACAGCATTGTACCGAATACATGACATTCTATAATGTGGCCATTGCTAATAGCATGCTAAGTGTTCACGGTGAGATTACAGAGATTAGAAATGAAATATGCAATCAGGGTTATTTGTTAAAAGTCATCACTAATCTAACAATAGAAGCAGATCTGATTTTATTATGGATGTACGGGTTTATTAATCATATAATTCCTTCTAAGGTCATGTTCTGATTTCTCATCGTTTTAAGCAACTTACTTTGTAAAATAATGTTACAATAATTGGGCTATTCATTTTCAAAATGTCTTCAGAATAAATTATATACACAGAATTAGTGATGGGCTAAATTTATTCACAAGGTGCGAATGGACACCAGCATCAAAAATGAGACGCTGGCGCCGTTCGTGAATTTTTCGCCATTTCACAGGAAATTCGTAAATTTTTAGGCAAAGCGAAACGCCTCAAATTCGCCCATCACTACACAGAATACCACGTAAAGAGGGAGATCGTCTAGATCAAGCATTTTAGGCTTCCTGACCTCAGGCTCCACATAGTGGCCCTACACAACAAGGTTACAAAGACCAACAAGTCATGTTTTAAGAGTGCATTATGCCTCAACACAGTGCTCCAATTTGCAAAGAAAAAGTTTTCTAATGTACATAATGTAATTATCTATAGATAAAGAAGGCTTTAAGGGCAACCTTGGACTTTGACTATTTTATGGCACTGGGTACCCTGAGTTCCAGAAATACCTAGAATAGCAAGTGTGTAAGGAAATTGCACCTTAACTGGCCTGCCTGCTAGGCCAACTCATCCAATACTATGATCTATTGACAACCTGTGCTAATAATGCAGAGTGGTCATACTTCCTACTTTTAGGAATCTATTAATTTCTACCCAATAATGTTATGGTCAAAATAAATTATTCTTTAATGTGGTTGAAACTAAAATACACTTGAGCAGATGATGCATTACAGGGCTTACTATGAGAAGAGTTATGAACCTTCAGCATATATCTTTATACATAAGTTGACTGCATAGATGACTATAGGGCAGGTTTAGGAAAATTCCGACTTTATGGGTTTTAACATTGCAAGTAATCCATTTAAAATGTAATTATATTTTTTAGTTGTAATATTGGTGAGTAGGCAGTCATCTCAGGTCATTGTGACTGCTCATTGGCTCTTCAGAAAGAGCCAGCACTTCAAATGAAACTGCTTTCAGATAAGCTATTGTAAGCACCATTTGGTATTTGAACACTGGGGTTGCTGGACTTGCAGTGCACAGTCAGTGCACTTACCGAGTGAGCCACTGGAGACTCTTGGGGCTGGTTCGTTTACCCTCATGTGTCTCCTATTCCCTAACCAATTGCCCTTTATAAACCACGCCCTGAGCCTTGCTCAGGGCTGAGTCATTGAATGTGTTTGGTTTTGTATCTGAATGTAATTTGTTTGTTCCTGAATCTGTTCCTGGATATTCCTTGTTCCAAGTTCCTGAATTTTGTTCCTGTGTTTTTGTTCCAGATTTTCATTGCCTGCCTGGTAAAGACTTTATTTTTGACCTGTTCCTGTTTTGCTTCAGTTCCATTAAATCCTGTATATTTCACCATGCCTGCTTCAAGTATTTGTGGCTTTTTCCCTGGGCTTCCACCACACACACACTACCAAGTATGAATTTAACTCCCGTTACAGCGGCTTCCCGTTGTGAAAGTTACAGCTATTCAGTGTAACTGAATGAGTTGTGAATTGGGTTAGCCAGATTGTTACTATTGACTGCTGTTCTCATATCTACCACTAGTTCTATGGGAGCATTTTTAGCTATGCAGGTGTCAGTGAGGTGTTATCTGTTACCTTACCATTGTTCTGTTGCTGCTGGGGTGGGGAAAGGGAGGGGGATGATATCCCTCCAGGTTGAAGCCCAGCAGTAAAACATGACTGGAGTATATTAGAGCACATGACTCAGGGCACCTGGGAAACAAACAACAAATCTAGCCCCATGTGAGATTTTAAAATTAAATGTAAAAAAATCGGTTTGCTTTTTTGAAAAACAGATTTCATTGCAGCATTCTGCATGCGGACCACTATTAACTGATGCATTTTGTAAAAAGAACCCATGTTTTCTTATGACAGAATTCCTTTAATGTGCTGATCATTAACATAAACTGTAATGCAGTAAAATCCTATTTTTGCCTTAATTTTTAATGATTCTGCCAAATGTGTGCTTATTAAATTCACGGTTTAAAAATTCTAATTTGCATATTTTTGCCCCAATTTTTAATCAAAATTGAATTTTTTTCTTTTTCTGCCCCTAAGACTCTCAGTTGAGTTTCTGCAAATGTTTGCTGGCCCAGAGGATGCAAACATTCCCTAAACATGACATCAAGAAGTAGGGAAGCACTGTAAACACATTTGAGGGTATGAGGGGTGATCCTTAAAGGAATTTTAAACCCTAAGCACAACTATGGCTAGAAATTCTGTATTTCATTTCAGAAAAGTTAAGCATCTTTATATCAGTAATGATTACGGCATTCAAAGTTGTCACAGGAGCGCCCCATAATGGATTTTATTTTGGAGTGTCCATGACACTGCACATGCTCAATGTGCTCTAGACAGGTCACAAATCATCAAGCAGAAAAAGTTTGTCTGTCATGTAGAATGATGCTACAGGGCTAATAATTCGGATTCTAATAATATGGCAACTCCAAAACCAGTACAACTAGCATCAAAATGTAATAAATTATAAAATCAAGCTTATATTCTTATTCTTATTCTAGACTTTTAGTCTATGGGGTAGATTCCCTAACAGGTGAATTTTCTCCATCGTCACTACTTCGGCAGTGCAAGCAATTCATCGTGAAGATGTGCTACTGTTAGTTTGTGCCTTGCGAAAATTTGCTAGTGATCTTGCGCTTAGGTCAATTTGCATAGGGCAGATATTTTAAAGTTGTATGGATGTCTTTATTATAAATGTTGGTGCAAATGCTTGAAGTTACCACTTTTTATTATAAATCTCCAGGGAACCTTAATAAAGGCAAGAGAGTTAATACAATGCCCTACACATGAGCTCACTGTAAAATTAATGTTCCTTATGTTATAAAATGTCTTGAGAAAACCAGTTACCCAAAAAAAGTTTTAAGCAATCCTGCTTAAAAAAAGCAAAAGTGGTTAGTGAATAGGTGATGTCCCGGCGGAACGTATCGCTGGCGAATTGTTGCTAGCGTTAGCCACTTCGTCCTTTAGTGAATCTGCCCCTATATACGCAGTATATTATAAATAGACCCATAAGCTCAAGTAAGTGACAGCAGTCCAAAGCAAGTAATGGGAAACAGCAGAAATGAAGATGGGGAGCAACTGGGGGTATATTGGAAAGAACAGATCTGCTAAAGGGCTGTGGTTGTACCTTGGGCTGGTACAGCATTTCTATCCTATTTCCTTGTTAAGCTTAAGTTCTCCTTTAATATAGCTATATTGTATTTACATTTCTGAATGTCAGAATGACACTAACAAAATATGAACAAAGATTTGTAGAACATTAGAGCACAAATGAAACCATTTTCTTTAACATCGATAAAACTGCAGAAAATAAATCTTCATTGGGGCTTAAGAGAACGTTCTGGTGGAGAAAATGCTATTTATTTGTTTTGTTAATATTTTTTTTTCCGGCTGTCAGGTTTAATTAATACACTTTCTGCACAGCCCGCATCTGCCACAGGGTGATTTCAATCATGTAGCTCTCCGTTTAACAAGTTTGGAAACATCACTGCCTTTTATGTTGATTTTAATACATCGTGCTGATATGACATCTGCGTGTAAAATGCAGTCAGATTTTCTACCCAAACCAGGCTTCATAATAAACACTGAACTTGCATAAAGAAAACATTTGTTCTGACATAAATGAATTTATTTAAAATATATTTCGGCAAAAGCAAATGCAGTGAAACAATTGTAGGATGGCATATCCAAAAAGCTGAACACTGGCAGTTTAAAAACCCATTTTGGTCATATTTTTACAAACAAAGAATAAAGTATTCCACAAGTGTTATGCATCTTCTACCCCTCTAAAGAAATGGAAAATAGACTGACATTAGAAAATGTTACCTATGAATTTTTTACGCCTTATTACAGTATTTCACCTCTTGTTTAGCATTTTGGAACAGCTATCTAGTTGCTAGGATCCAATTTATCCTACTTACCAACCAGTTCTTTGAATGAGAGACTGGAAGTGGAATAGGAGAGAGCTTAAATAAGAATATTAGTAATAAAAAGTAACAATAGTAATAAAACTATTACCTCACAGAGAAACCATTCTTGGCTGCTGGGGTCAGTGACCCCAATTTGAAAGCTGAAAAGAGGAAGTAACAATTGACAAACTCAAGAGCAAAGTTTGTTTGTTATACTTCAAGTAACCAATCAACAGGAAGCATTTACTGGTTTTACTTGATTTTCCAGTGGATCAGACAAGTCTTTCCCCATCTGTGACATCATCCAGCCCGGTTTAAGGCTGAAGAGCAATCCGATTGGTTGGGAGCACCAGTGCACTTCTGGGAGAGGAGGACCCAGAGGAGTGACTTGCTTTGGAGCAAAATGCACAGGGTTACAGAGGGAGCTTAAAAAGGAGCTTCTGCTGCAGCAGCCAGACAAAGCCAAATCTGTGGAGAGTGAAAGTGCAGAGTAAGTGTAAAGGAGCTGTAGTAAAGAATGAAATTGTATTTATGCTCAGCTTGGACAAATTTGCATTTTACGATTAAAGGGAGAACTTGCTCTGAATCCAGATCAGCTGTTGGATGCCTGTTGCAGTCCGTGTGTGTCCCCAGTGTGAGGACAGGTCTTTCTCGTGAGCCTGCCATGTGGGATCTAAAGCCTATATCCTGAAGGAGAGGTGCATTGGGGCAGATAGCTCTCCCTGTGGACATAAGAGCTCTTGGGGAAGGGAATTGAACTGAACTGTGTTAATCTGCATTTATCCACGTTGGACTGTGGCATTAAAAGACATTGAAAGACTGTGCCAGCTGACATAATTGATACAATAGTTGCTAATATTCCACAGATACTGCTGAGAAATGTATTAACTAATTGTATCAACTAAATGTAGCAAATTGTAACAGTTCTGATGCTCTTGGATCACTGAGCTGCCAGAGTGAAACACAGAGACAGAAACATTAAACTTTAAACTTAAATTTTGGGAAAACTGTAAAAAGAAAAGATGGAAAGTACTTGAAAAAAAGTCTTTGCTTATGGTGAACAATCTAAAAACAACTCAACTGAAAAAAAGTGCTTGGAAGGTGAAAAACCCCTTCAAGGGTCAAAGGTTAAAAGATAGTTTTGCCATTAAAGGAGATCTAAAGCCAAAACATTGAATTGATGTGAACTTGCTCAGAATAATCCTCTACACTTCTGCGATTTAACATTTTTAGTGGTTTCTGAGATATTAGCCATTTTAAACTGATAATAACAGTATCAATAGCTCCCTTTGAAGGTCAGACTGTCATCTACCCTAACTGCCTATGCACATCCTGTATAGCTAGTTAATCCTAGGGTCCCTGACACTCTGAACTAGGTGTATGTTTCAGGTTCTGATAAGGTATTTTATAAATGATACAGAAGGGCATTGATTTATATATGTTCAGAGAGTACATTGCAATTCAGTTTGGATAGATCTTACATGACTTCTCACAGAAGACTAGCTTGGATATTTCTCTTTTATCGGAAATGTTTTTCTTTTATGTCCCTCCATATTGCCCAGATGAAGTCTGTCATTTTCCTTAATGCAGTTGGATTGCTGTTTGCTAATGAAAGGAAGTTTTGTGCATTTTTTTCAACTTTCCATCTAATGGACTTTATTGATATATACAGTATTTCAATATCTCAGAAGTTATATATGGCATTATTTTCTAAACTGCATTTGATGTATCAGCGTTTCTAAGGGCTATGGCACATGTACTTTTCATCCCATTGTATTTTGGTCAGATGAGACGCACCTCACATCTCCTCCTGTGGCTCCCACTCATTTAGCATGTACAGTGTGTTACATTTGTTATTTATTACAGTTAATTATTATATTGTGTTAAAGCTGAAAAGTAATACCATGATGAAATGAGTCCATCCTTAATATTCTTCTATAAACTGGAAACTGAAATGCTGTTATTAGATGTTTTAAAGGCCATATTATTAGAAACAAAAGCTTACATTTACCTCTACTAGAATGTCTATAGTAGGGTAATACTTGAATAATATCATACAGAGAAATTCTGAAGGATTTCTAGAATTCGATTTTTCCAATTAAGCACTACTTGGATAGACTGGAATATTTTATTGACAGGGGAAAATGGTGCCTTGTAGTGGGAAAAACGCTTACAATTGCACCAGTGTTTGACTAGTTCTCTTAAGTAGGGTGTTATTTGTAAAAAAATTTTAATCAAGTACAGGTATGGGACCTGAATGCTCAGGACCTGGAGTTTTCCAGATAAGGGGACAGAATCACTAAAGGGCGAAGTGGCCGACGCTAGTGACAATTAGCCAGAAATCCCATCCACAGGGACATAGCTAGTTCACTAACAGGCGTAAAGGACAATTCACTAACAAAACAAGACTGTTGCTATCGTAAGTTCGCACCCTATCACCGGGCGACTTTTTGCTCTGGCGCACAATCGTTATTCCGCAAAAAGCATTTTTAAAGTGGGATTGCCTTAAAAAGTTCGAACTATTACAGATTTTTGTGTTAACAATTTTTTTTCCAGACATTTGAAAGGCATGGCACATTTGTTTTAGGGTGAGCTTATGTCTAGGGCATTAGACGTGTCTGTCTGTCTTTATTATGGTTCCTTGGACATGTGTATCCATTTCCACCATCTCTAATAAAGACGTCCATACGACGTACCTGCCCTATTCAAATTGACCTAAGCGTGAGAGTACTAACAAAGTTTCACTAGGCAGAAATGAACGCTAGAGAAATTTCGCTATGAAATTCTCGCACTGCCGATGTAACCATAGCAAAAATTCTCCAGTGTTCGGCTGCTGAGACGCAAGTTCGCATTTTAATGAATTACCATAGTGGTAACAAATTTGTCCCTGGCGAGGAGGCGCGGAGTGTGGCGGAGCAGTCGCTGGGGAAAATTCATCCTTTAGTGAATTTGCCCCAAGGAGTTTTTCCATAATTTGGGTTTCCACACCTTAAGTCTATTAGAATATCATTTAAACCATGAATAAAACCCAGTATGAATGTTTTACCTTCTCTAAGTTAGTTAGTTGGGATTTGGTACAAGGTACTGTTTTATAATCACTGTTAAAAAGGAAATTGTTTTCTTAAAATTTGAGTTGTTTAATTATAATGAACTCTATGGGAGATGGATTTCCCGTAACTCAGGGCTTTCTTGATAATGGAGTTCTGGATAATAAATCCCATACCTGTAGTTACTATTGTTTTTCTTTGGTTTAAATATCAAGGCCTAATAAGTCAGTCATTTAATGTACTTTGTCTCCAAGTCAACTACAAACTCTCTGTGCTTAAATATGTTTTGGGGCTTAATACAGGTGAGTAGTAGAGAGCTGGGGGCAGGCAGGGGGCACCATTCAAATGTGGGATTAGTGGACATCTTTACATAGGCATCGTGACAAGTTCCTGTAAAGACCTGGAATGCTTCACTATCCCTTTAACAATTTCTTCAAAAACAGGGGAGACAAATATACACAAATATCCCTTTCAAGCCAGCTATAGGCTGACTGTAAGATCAGTAGAACAGCTGAGACATATTGGCAGATTTATCAAGGGTCAAAGTGAAAATTCAAATTTCAAGTTTTTTTATGGCCAAAACTGTCAAGTTTGACTAGGGAATTATTAAAATTAGATTTGCTTTTCGAGATTTAGCATACACTGGCCTTTTAAGAACTCAAAAATGACTATTCGCCACCTAAAACCTGCCGAATTGCTGTTTTAGTCAATGGAAGATGCCCTGGGATCAATTTGGAGTTGTTTGCAGTCTTCCTGACATTTTTTGGAGAAAAAACTCAAATTGAGTTTTTAAAACTCGAATCTAATTTTTAAAACTGAAATCAAATTTAAGTTGAGTTTTCGGGTCGACCCTTTTCACTCGACTATTCACCACCTAAAACCTGCCGAATTGCTGTTTTAGTCAATGGACGATGTCCTGGGATCAATTTTGAGTTGTTTGCAGCCTTCCTGACATTTTTCGCAGAAAAAACACAAATTGAGTTTTTAAAACTCGAATCTAATTTTTAAAACTCTAATCAAATTTAATTTGAGTTTTCGAGTCGACCCTTTTCACTCATTTTTTTTGATAAATTCCGATTGTTCAAATTTCAAGTTCATGGCAGTTTTAAAAAACTCCAATGAATTTGAAATTCGACCATTGATAAATCTGCCCCATACTGTACGTAGCACATACCACCCACCCAGGGTTAAAGAAATAAAGTGCTTTGTGGAAAGGCTCTTAGTACACAGGCTGCATAATTAATTAAATATTTAAAATTATATTAATTTACTACTTAAACTGAAAAGTTTTGGGGTGAAATATTATGTACTAATGTCTACATATTCACACTACAGAAAGCTGTATGAACATACGTATATATGTATATTTTTATTTAACAAATTTTAGACAGCAGTAAAAAAAAAAACTGCTTATGAAGGCACATTTCAGATGTGTTCATCCATGAGATGAGGCACATAAAGTGCTTGTCTTGGCTAATAAACAAAACCCTTTAAATGTGCCATCTAATCTTTCTAGCAAATGTCTCCTTCTGCGTACTTAAAATAAGCCATAATTTACAGTTGACTTTTTTTAAACAGCATTTTAGATTCCATAATAATAATTGGGATTACCTCCTGATATAAGGTTTTTTTTGTGGTTTGTAGCAGGTAATTTGACTATGGGATAAGTGGAGTCTAAAAATGTGGAGTAATCATCATATTGGTATATGGAGGGTTTTAACATTCCCATTATGTCTGCACACATTAACTGTGTTTTAATGCATAATAAACCACAACAATATTGTGTCTGTACAAATCAAGCTCTCTCGGATACATAGAAATTACCAGCATTATGGAGGTACCTGACTGAAGGAGGAATACATTCATGTAAATGACGTCTTTAAACATTCTCTGAGTAGCTGAAAACTTTCCAGCTCTGTCAATTGTTCAGGGAAGACATATTCCGACCCCCTTTACTTAAAGTTCATTCATGCTAAGTATGACTTTTTAGGTTAATATCCCACATTGATTTTTTTTTAAATTAATTTTGGTTGGTCTTTTTTTTATTTGACTTTCGAGTTTATGGGAGTTTAAAATTCAACCTTGATAAATCTGCCCCTTAATCTCCATTCAATGAGCCAAAGCCTGTATTAAGGAGGATACCCACGCTGGGTCTGTAAGAAAAGCTACATGATGGTCCTTTTGAATTCTTCATGGAGGATTATGGTACAATAGGAGGGCTACGGGAGGTAGATGCGCTAATAGAAGTTTTTTTTAAAAAAAAGCATATATATATTTGTATAAATTTTGTAGCAGTATGCACAAAATGTCTCTGTCTTAAATATATTGATAATGGGTTGAGTGCAGAGGAATCTTGTATTCGTCTATATGTATTTTGTGGTCACACCCTCATTGCACCCCCGCCTAATGTTTTTAAAACTAGTGGTGAGCACAACTTTCCCTTGTTTGTTATAGTTCTACAGGAGCAGTGACCAGCTCCATGTTGTAGCTCCCACCCCCTCCAACTATAGTCAGGTGATCCCACTGGTGTCTAATAAAAGGGCAGCCAAGTTTGGGAGTTTTACTTTGAAAGCAGCTAGTAAGTTGCAGGTAAAACGTATTCGTCCCTTTTATAAAATGTATAATGAAACCAAAGAATTCTTAATGAATCAAATGAAAATTGAGCATAGGACTGGCCAGATATGGGATGACTTTGACGTAGTTGGCCAGCTTAAATATATTGCAATATATGGACAAACAATCCCTGTTTTGTTTAAAGGGTAAGGCATTTTTCAGTAGCAGTATGCACAAAATGTCTCTGTCTTAAATATATTGATAATGGGTTGAGTGCAGAGGAATCTTGTATTTGTCTATATATATATATATATATATATATATATATATATATATATATATATATATATATATATATATATATATATATATATATATATATATATATATATATATATATATACAGGTATATAATATATATATATAATATATAGATTATCAGATAAAATCAAGGTTAAAAATACAAGTATTGTAGAGCTTAAAGCTACTTGGCCTCGCATTTAAAACTAGAAATGCATACAAAGTAAACTAACAGGAAACAATAATGTTGCCAAAGTCACATGTCCTTGTTAAAAAGCTCAGTAGCTGCACATTTTGAGCTTCCTTTACATTTATGCTGCATCAATGCACTCTTTGGCATGCTCTTTGCACAGTGCACATGGCCTGTATACTGACAGCCTGAATTAAGCCCTGTCATTGCCCTTAAACTGTCTTAATTTCGCATTAGATGCTTCAAACATCCATTAAGTTATTATTTTTAACACATATATATTTTTTTCTGTGTTTGTCTCCTCATCATGTCTTAGAAGGTCAGTGTTCATTTGCATAAGAATTAACAAGACCTTTGTTAGATAACACTTGAATGAATATAACACTGCTAGCCACTGTGGTCAAAGAGGTTTGGAAATTTTTTTGGAATTTATGAAACCCTGAGGATGGAAAAGTTTGAATCTGAAAATCCAGCATCTCAGACCTGTAGAGGTTGCATATAAGTCAATGGGAGAAGTCCCAATGTTTTTTTGACGTGCTATGGGTTTCATGCAATACTCCGAAGTTTTCAGGCGAAAATTCAGAAGAAATAAAAAAAAATTGTGAAATTCGGATGAAAAAAACGTGAAAATCAGATGTTTCTTGCAAAGCAAAATTCGGGTAAATGTAATAATAAATAAGCGTCAAAAATCGAGCGGATTTGATCGGAGTTTGTAGTAGAAAGTATTGAGATAAATTCGGACATTCATAAATAGACCCTTATGAGTTGCATTATTTCAGGTGATCTCTGAGGCAGCACATAGACAAAATGTTGGTTCATGGGAAAAGATGTACAGTAAAAGGGCAATATTTACTTAAATATATATACCAGTTTGGTAAGATTCTTTAATATGTCATAATATGATATAAACTATCTGTTGCTTAAAGTAGAATTCAACCCTAAACTTAAAAAAACCCTACCCCTACCCTACATAGACCCCCTCCTTCCCCCAGCCTTAGTGTTACCCCGTGCAAATGTCCCTAACATTTTACTTACTCCTCGGTGCAGATGCAGGCATCAGAGTTCATGGGCGCCATCTTCTTCTCTTTGGAAATCTTTGTAATGAGACCATCGCTTCAGCAATTTTCGTGAGTTGCGGAGCATGCGCAGTTGTCGCGATACAGGAAATTGCTCCAACTGCGCATGCGCCAAAATGCCGGTATCATTCCGAAGGTTTCCGAAGAGAAGAAGATGGCGCCCGTGAACTCAGATGCCTGAATCTGCACCGAGGGTTAAGTAAAACGTTAGTGGCATTTGCCCGGGGTAACACTTACAGTAGGCTGGGGGGAGAAGGGAGGGTCTATGTAGGCTGGGGGGGTAGTTTTTTTCAAGTTTAGGGTTGAATTCTCTCTTAAATATTCATTTTGGGGGTAAAGTTTTCCCGTTAGTAGATACTGATCTACTCAATTATCAAAAGAGAGAACAAGTAGGTCGAGGTGCAATTTGGTCTATTTTGTATGCATTGCCCCAATCCTTCTCTACATTTCCCTATTTCCCAATAGTGACTTTGTGCATCCGGATATGAAAATGTGGCCTTCACTCGTAATCACGTTGTATTCATTACTTTACCCTGAACAAGAGGTGGTCATGTTCTGCAGTTAGAGGATTAATAAGTCAAGAAGTTCTCCTTCCCAGAAAGGGCTGTAAGAATAAATGGAATCCAGTCTAGGAATAAGTTACAGAATTCAGGTGATGAGTATTGTAGAAAAGATGCCTAGCTTGGTCATACAGTAATCTGCCTTCAGATCCTCAATTACTTCAGTCATCCCATTACATTGCTTAATAATAAAAGTCACTTGACAAAGAGCCTCAAAGTTTGAAATATGTTGTGTTGACAATAAAACACTGAAGTTTGAGCAGTTAATCCTGCATTTTTGCCTTTTCTTGTGAACCACACTATTTTTGGATATTGCTTAATAATAGTTTATTATACAATTCCACCTACGACTTCATTAAGAAAGACACTTTTAAGGACACTAGATGCTGCTACACATCTTCAATGCTGTATATATTACATACGGGCAGGAGGTTATTGAATCTCTTAATAAGAATCCTTTGGGGAAAGGTTTGATTTGTCCATCAAATACTCTTCTATTCACTCAAGGGTTTTCTTTTTACTTTCAAAGTGAAAGATCTATTGGGACCTGTTACTGAGTTGTACTTTGGCACTGGACACATCATCAATACAATTCTTCATTATCAAAAAGATTTCAATTCTTACATTATATTATATTTATACTCGGTTGGTCTAGTGGGTCCCATATATTCTATTCCGCAGATATTCCTTTATCCGTGCATTTGGAAGTCAGATTTTCAACTAATTATCAGCTGACATGTCAAAGGAGTTCAGTGCACGGCAATCCCAGTTATGGATAGGGCATGGTTATAATAATTAACAGAAAATGCAAATTAAAATAAATGCAAATATAATCCTGACCATACTGACTAATACAAAGAGAAAAAAAATGCGCCCCAATCCAGAAGGAGCAACAAAAATAAAAAAGTGCAGCAACTAGCAGAGAATGAATTGATCCCATAATTAATAGAGGAGTAGGTTTGGACATGTTTAGTCAACCTTTTCTTCCTTCCATTAATAGAATTGACTTTTGTGCTTAGTGTTCTAAGTGCCAAGCTATTTGAATGAACACGAGAGGAAGACACAATGTAGAATGTGAAAGCTCCAGGTAAATAAGCAGGCAGAAAAACTGGAATCATTAAAAAATGAAAAGAGAGAAGATGAGGGAGCAAAGTCTCCCATCAGGAAACATGAGAAAACATCTTTTATTCTGGTTAAGGCAATATATGGAAGTATAACACACTCAGTAGCATATAAGCTAAAGAATGTTTAAACAGGTAAATCCTTCAGGGAGCAACCAAATGCAATCTAAGGCAACATCACTGGCAATGCTATAGCTGCCACAAACACACACCTACCCATCAGCATGGAAACACCGAAATATTACACTTGAGAATAAAAAATCTCCTGCATATGTGAGTTTATTTAAGCTTGTGTGTACAAGAGAACTTAAAAGCCAATAAAGGCTGCAGAACTGAGAAGAAGACAGCATGCTTTTTGTACTTGCCCAAGTTGGTACGAGAAGGGTGTCCGGGCGCTCTAGATGGGGTGGAGGCTGCTTCCCCGCAGCATTCATTTCCCATGCAGATGAATTCCTCTCTGAAACGATGACTCAGTCTTGTATCAGTCATTTATTCCAAGTGCTTTTCAGGCAACGGCGGACAGTGCGTAAGTTTCACGGATAGAAGCCCCCTTTGTGCAAGCTAACTAATCCATCACAGGACAGAAGTGTGTGAGGAGCAGCCGGTAGCAGTACCAGCAGCATGGGCTCTATAAAGCATTATCACATTGAGAGAGTTCCCCACTGCTTTGCTCGCTCTCTCTCTCCCCTCCCTTCCCAGTACAGATCAGCCTCTTTCTTCCAGGCTGCTGCTCTGTGTCATTTAGTAACGTGTTCCTCCACCTGCTGGCTTACATCCACTTCCTTTCACTATTCTATTCACTTAGCCCCATGCGCTGAATATCCATTTCCCTGAAAGAAACGTGACATACTAATTATCACTTTGCACAAAGCTCTGGCTGGAAGAGAAGGGGTTAAGGACATGTTCATTACGCAGACTGATGCCTCTTGCTTTTTTGTTTGCCTGAATTACAGCAGATTTTCATATTGTTGGTTGCTAGGAGTCTGCTGAAACCTATACAGTAACCACTGACATTTCCATGTAATATTTACATTTTATGTAAATGGTCAAAATATGCAGGGAAAAAAAGTCTTTATTTGCATGGACTTGCTATTGCTTGTTGGTGTCTATTGAATACGCTGATTGCTGGTGTGGGACGGATGTTGACCAACTAGACTTGGCTTATATTAAATATCAAGATATCCAGATGTAGAGCATGCCTCAGGGAGCCCCAGAGCATATAAACTGACAACATTAACATATTTATATCTCCCACCCAGCTTCTCTGTGCCTTCTTTTTTGAGCAAATAAGCTACACTATTTTATGGGATATTCTGGGAGCTTTTGAGCCTGGTTCTGGAGTGGAGCTCTCCCTGTGCCCCAATATTATCAAACTACTGTAAAGTGCGCAAAGTATTGTAGCAGCAGCATACAAGATCGCTGTGCAGAAAATAGAAATGTATTTGTGGTCATTTACTATCCATTCCCAATGGCACACTTACTGTATTTTAACAGATGATGAAGCTATTGATATTTTTAGGGTCCATGCATTTTACATCAATACAATGGTGGCAACCCTGTAGTTATTACATTGGAAAATGGAAGCTCTGATAACGTTAGCAGTAATGCCCTTTTTAATAAGCTGCCCTTATTGTACAATCTTTTGGAGATCCCCAGGGGAATTAAACTACACAAAGTGCTGCAACAACTTGTTTCTTTCTTATGAAGAGTAAGGTTCCTTACAGCTATGGGGCAAGCTTTTAGCGCTGGACAGGGTCTTCCGTATTCAAAGATGAACACAACAAATGAAGGTCATCAAACCTGATCATATAACTAATAATGCTGGGCTATCTGCTAATTTCATGCTAAGCTAGATGAGTACACAGTGATGTGATCTCAGTATGAAACTATGCACTTGGGTGCTCCCTACCTGCCCATATAGTAGAGACCTGCATTGGGTCGGGAAATTGCAGGTACCCACTGAATACCTACAAAGTGGCCGGTTTTTGGGTACAAAGTTCTCTAATCACCAACCACGTGAACGGTGCTGGGGTAACCTGCTTGGGTATCTGGTCAGTTGTTGTGAGTCTTAGCCCTCCTATACACCCCCCACGACCAGCTCTCCTAACCACCGCCCACTACCAGCGTATTTTTTCCCTTTACATGGTTTATCCTTATTCAGAGTGACATCACTTCCAGTCTCATGGGTCCCCATATTGGGTGGTAAGTAAACCTATTGTGGGTCCTGGTAAGGTGTCTGTATGGGGGCATAGTTGGGTAGCAGGTGCATGTTGCAGGTCAGTGGTTCTTGGCTTGGACAGGGGTCTGTTGACTGGGCCCCTGCTGGACGAGAGTGCCAAGATGCTCCTGGGACTAATTATGAGTGCACTTGGTGCATGACTTTACCTTAAAGGAGAACTCACTACTATGTAGGGTACCCAGTACCCTACATAGTCTCCTCTCCCTGCTCCCCCCACATAGGTGATAACACCTATAAGTGCCCTTAATCCTTTACTCGCCTATAGGTGCAGAGTAAGCGAAGTGGAGCTCCTGGGTGCCACCTTCCAGCTCTTCCGAATTGTTCAGGAAGTGAGCCCCGTATTGTCGCATGTGCAGTTGGAGCAGTGTTCCGGTTTGTAGCAACTGCGCATGCACATAACGTGACATAAATTGGTAAAGTGAAGGAAGAGGCCCAGAAGAATACTGGGGGGGGGGCGGCGGTTTGTATTAGTGGGGTAAGGGTTTGTATTGGGGGTTGAGTTCTCCTTTAAAACCTTTTTCAACACTACATTATATATACATACAGAGGTCCCCTGTGCAGCAGTGTTATCACATAGTGGTTTGAAAAAAGACAAACTCCATCAAGTTCAACCCCTCCAAATGAAAACCCAGTATCCACACACACCCATCCCTACTCTCACATAAATTATATATACCCATATTACCCAAAGGGTAATCATGTCCCCTCGCAAGCGCCTTTTTTCCAGAGAAAATAACCCCAACCTTGACTCTCTACCCTCATAATTTAAGTCTTCCATCCCTCTAACCAATTTAGTTGCACTTAGTCTCTGCACTCTCTCCAGCTCATTTATATCCCTCTTAAGGACTGGAGTCCAAAACTGCACTGCATACTCCAGATGAGGCCTCACCAGGGACCTATAAAGAGGCATAATTATGTTTTCATCTCTTGAGTTAATGCCCTTTTTTTATACAAGACAGAACTTTATTTGCTTTAGTAGCCACAGAATGACACTGCCCAGAATTCAACTTGTTATCTACAAAAACCCCTAGATCCTTCTCTGTGATAACTCACCTCCCTGGTGGTCTAGCAGTTTGGCGGGGACACCCGCCACGCCATCAGCGGGGATGCCCGCCACGCCGTCCTTCTTCCTCATCTGCGCCGGTTTCTTAGGGCGCACGCGGCGCACCTCCTCCTGATTTATAGGGGCATTCGTGCTGGCGTAATGACGCCAGCGCGCAATTTAAACATATTTAAAGGGGCCTTTTGTATTTTTCAGTGCCCGTTATAGGTTTCTTCCTTGTGAGTTCCTGGTGCCTTTGTGTTGTTTAAGCTTCTGATATCTGATTATCTGTTGTGACCCCTGCCTGTTTGTGACTATCCTGACTTCTGAAATCCTGACCCTGCCTGGTAACCGACTCTGAATCCCTTCTGATTGATCTCCTGGTTTGACCCTTGCCTGTTTAAATCCGCTTGTACTCTGCCTGCCCAGACCTGGCCTGATTTGACTACGCTTTCTGCCTAAGCCTTGTACGGTGACCTTCTGCCCAAAAGACTTTTGCTTTACTGTCATGCCCGTTTGCTCGTCCAGAACCCTTCGCTTGGCACCTCTCTTAATAAGACCTGGCAGCATCCGATTAGCCGAGGGCTCCTCCCGAGGAGAAAGGTGGCTGTTAAAGGCAGAAACAAGAGCCGAGAACAGGGTACTTAGCATTGGTTCTGGATTTAGGGTGCCGACCGTGACATTCTCATTTAAGGAAACTCCCAACACACTGCCATTTAGTGTTTAACTTGCATTTATATTATTTTTGCCAAAGTGCATAACCTGCATTTATCAACATTGAACCTCATTTTCCAGTTTGCTGCCCAGTTTCCCAACTTAGACAAATCACTCTGCAAAGTGGCAGCGTCCTGCATGGAACCTATAGTTCTGCACAATTTAGTATCATCTGCAAAAATAGAAACAGTACTTTCAATGCCCACCTCCAGGTCATTAATAAACAAGTTGAAAAGCAAGGGACCTAGTACAGAGCCCTGCGGTACTCCAACAACACTGGTCCAATTAGAAAATGTTCTATTTACATTACATAATCATGGCTAGTGCAGCAGAGCCACTGGGAGTCATTATTATGGTGGCACTGTGTAATAATAGCCGGTCAATGGTTAGCATGTAAAAATACTAGGATGATGCTGCCCAGTAAAAAAAAAACAGTTTGTATATACATCATGATTGCAATTTTAATTGTGGTAGATTTTAATAGTGATAGGCTTTGGTGAAGTGTATTGGATCCGTTTTCATGAAAGGCACTCATGGTGATTTCATAGTATTTCTTGTAAAAGGCAATAGGATAAATGTTAAGGTTTATTTGTTTTCTAAATACACAGTCTCCAGGAAAACATTAGATAGTAGAATCTCATAATGGGATTCTATGCACTTCATTTACCTTCTTGGTGCTCAGATCTGTTCGTGTTCAAAATGTACTCAATGTTCTCTATTTATTCAAGAAGCTTTCCAAGGTTTGACATTCGGCACCATTCAAACTTTGCTGGCAGCTTTCATTTTTAAACATTTTCTATTTATACAAATAAAAACGTCAAGTATAAGAGACTTTGCCTCACGTGGCTTTTCTGCTCTGATGGAATGTTTTCCTGCATTCACTAAACCAAGCATAAAGGCACTCATCCGAAACAAGATCTGTGTCCTTTGGCAAACAAAGATAAGACATTCAAGCTGTAGCCTTTGGTAAATGGAATATATTTTTCACTGTGGATCTGCACATCTGGCCAGTAGAGGGGGACTATCAAGTAATACCAAATGGGATGAAGGCTGTGAATAAAACCATTGGTATCTATAAATCTATTACAGCAATTCTGCAGGGACTTTCAGGACAGTACACACTAGCATTAAGACATTTGTTCAACTACCCTTAAAACAGCCTGCTGTTCATCTCACACTCTGCTCACTCTTTCAGCTAAATTCTGGGAATGCTTCTGACTAACTTATAATTTTATATAAATTATTATAAAGGCTATTTCAGACACAATTTGCCATGTTTTTTTTGTCACCCACAATGCAGCATTTTCATTGTAATTGTGGCCACACACAGATTTGTGCTTGGCACAATTGTTATGTGAAGTACTGTGCATAAAGCACAAGTGAAAAAATAAAGTAATGGAAACATTGAAGAAGAGTAGGAGGGGAAGCCTCACTGTTCACACTAGTCTGAGCTGACTAACTACTAGAAAATGAAAAAATTTTAGTTCTTTTCTCCAAAAAAATTCAATGAAAAGTACAAAACCATTTATTAGGACATAGGCGAGAGGCCTTACGTGTTTCAAGCCTATTGGGGTACTTCCTCGTAGGCAAAATTGCATCAGAGGCATTAAAACATGCACAATTATGCTGGGCATTAGAAGTACATAAGAATGATTGTTTAGCTGCAAATGTGCCGTGTCTATTGATGCAGCCTACAGTGGAAACCCTGGAATATCGTGTTTTTTCTGCATCACTAGGTACATTGTGCGCAATTCATCAGACAGACTAGGCAGGCACAATGGTGCTTAGCACAAATCCTCACCAAGTGCAAGGAGTGTGTTTAAGTGCAAGTACCTTAATAAATAGCACTAAACCAGAAACAACTGTGTCAATTGTATATGTCCCCACTATTACTTCCAGTGAAAGAAGTGTCCATTAGTTCTCATATAGCCAACATTTTTTACCCCAGTCTGGTTGCAGTCTGGACTCCTGTGTTGGGCAGATGGTTGTGGGGTTCTAGGGGTCGGAAGCCTTTGTGCCACCCCAGCCGTCTCCTTTTTTAATAAAGAACTACTGAATGCAGATAGTATTGTATTTGTAACTTGGGCTAGGCAGACCAAACAGGGTAAATGTCCAGCTAGTGCTTAGAGCATGGGTTACATGTGACTTTAACACTTAAGGCAGGGCCTTCGCTAAGTGGAAGAACAAAGGTGTGGTCTAGTGCAATGACAACTCCCACAAGCTACTGTGCAATAAAAATATAAAAGAATGGACACCACAAGGTTCTTGCAGTGAAAACAGATGATAACAGTTTATAACAGTTGATAACAGTTTATTTGTCAGAGACACATGATCCACAGAGTTACTGACAATGAGGAGGCACACGCAGTATAAAATAACAGCAGATGAGACAGCTATGAATGTGACTCCCCTGAGGATGTAGTCAAGTAATAAGGCAGACCTCCAGGCAGATATACCTTGAAGTGGTGTGGATCCCACCCAGTGGAGTGGTCTGGGAGAAGAATCTAAGTCTGACACCACTGTGGTCCCTTCACTAAAGGCAATCTAGAAGCCTTGGAAAGCTACTCCCTGCTAAAGATCCTTGATGGAGCACAAAGCTGCTTTTCTTACTCTCCTCACTATCTTACTCTCCTAGAGAGTACTATAAAATAAATAATCCTGGCTCTAGCTAACCTCATTCACTGGGTCCCTGCTCCCCGACACTAGAGGTACTGGTCCCTCTAGGGCAAAAGGGCTTTACTGGGCCTTGGTGTACTCAGGCTCAATGGGAACATCCAGATGGTTATGACACCAGGAGTCAAAGAGGAAGATCCACCCCTTTCCAAAAACTATATTAAAGTGTGGTAGGAAGTGGTCATTATACCTCTGGGCCAATAACTGGGATAGGTGAAAGTAAACTAGATACATGGGCTTTTGCCCAGCAACTAGGAAAAAGGAGGAAGGGTAGGGATTTAAAGCCATAGGGGCACATTAACCCCTATAAGCAATGGCTTATAAACTATTTTTACGAACTTTAGAAAAACCTACCCCTTTGTTTTTACTGAAACGGAGGTGACTAGCTGCTGGTGCGGCTTTATTTGTTTCATTACAGTATTAGGGATTTTAACTTATTTAGTGGTGGCCATAGCTAGCCCCACAGAAAATTGGAATATGTGATAAGTGGCAGTCATTACCACTGCAAGAGCTTGCAAGAGCCAATGCTGTGTCCCCTGGAGACACTTCTCACAGATGTATTTGTCATTACATTTAAGGGGCAATTTAATCCCAAGATTAACTAAGGGTATATTATCCCCTATTAAAGGAACAGTAACACCAAAAATGGAAAGCATATTAAAGTAATGATAATATAATGGACTGTTGCCCTGCACTGGTAAAACTGGTGTGTTTGTTTCAGAAACACTACTATAGTTTATATGAACAACCTGCTGTGTAGCCATGGGGGCAGCCATTCAAGCTGCAAAAAAAAACAAGAAAAGGTACAGATTACATACACGTAGTAGATAAAACACAATTATATTGGACAGAGTTTATCTGTTATCTGATATGTAACCTGTGCCTTTCTCCTTTCAGCTTGAATGGCTGCACCCATGGTTACACAGAAGCTTGTTTACAGGGCCGGAACTAGAGGTAGGCAGAGTAGCCACATGCCTAGGGTGCAAAGTTGGGGGGGGAGCCAGGCACGTACCTTCTCTGCCTCATACCCCAGTCTGGTCTGGTTTTTGACGAGCATGCATGGCCGCATCCTTTTTGACACACAGCTTTGTCCTATTTGATGCACGTCTGCGTCCCTTTTTTGCACTTGCATGTACACGCGTCTATTGTGCGATGAGACCGGCCAGGTGCCCTAAGACCGGCACTGCTTGTTTATATAAACTAAAGTACTCTTTCTGAAGGAAGCACATCGCTTTTACCATGCTAACAGTATATTATGTTAATTACTTTAAAACGCTTTCATCTTTTGGTGTTACTGTTCCTTTGAGAAACTCGATGTGCGATTATCTTTAGTCAGCAGCCCAAGGTATTAAAAATTCAGGATACACAGAAGCAGAATGCAGAACTTTGTGCAAATGGAATGCACTGCCTTGGGCTGCTGGGTACCTTTCCACATGCATACCCATATTGCAGATGTGGGAAATATTAGCCAGGCTCAGTTAGTTGCTTTGGGTTACTGCCCAGGTATACATTTGTCAAAGGGCTGCTGGCTATGGGAAGTAATAGAGCAGCCTTGTAACAAAAAGAAGTTCTAATACAGCCTTTGTTTTTCATTTGGTTGCTGTTTAACTGACCTTTGTCTTCACAGAATAAGTAGTAAAATGTGTATTTGCGATAATCTTGTCATTTACATCCTAATTTATTTTCCCAGAGACATTTCAGCTCAGTGTCGGACACCGAGAAAAACCCTGGTATTTTAGTCAACGCGCAGCGCTGTTTGAGCATGTGCGCAGAGCGGCACCTTCATGCAGGTCACAGGAGGGGGACGGGGGGGCCCTGGTCAGTAGTCCCGGTGGGCCCCAGACCCCCCAGTCCGACCTTATTTCATCTGTACAATTAGTAAATGGATTTTTGACATTTCTATTATTTGGAGTTGCTCAGGTAATATCATGTTATATGCCCTAATGTGAGACAGCCTAGTGAATTTTGGCCTTTAAGATTTAAAAATATCCTTGAGTAACTATTTCACTGTGTTGCTGTCTGTCTTTTACAACTTTACTATTGCAGGCTCTTCTCATAATGAGACACATAAATTTCACACCTCTTTCATCTCATCCTTGCAGTGTTGCCTAACTTAAAAAGGCATTGCATATCATGCAAAGCTGCCACTGTAACGAATATAATGGTCTCTTTCACTCTCCTCCTTTCCAATTAAACCAACTTATGCCATAGGGTAGAACTACATGGGCGATTTAGGTCTGATCCGATGCCACACGACGAAAAGCTGGCGTCAAGTCGGACGCGATGAAGCATGCAGCGTCTGCATCAGACAGCCGTGTTGTGTCAGATGCACGCTGCGACTACATCCGACATTCCTACAACTAACTTTATCTTCGTTGCATCCGACTTGACGCCAGCGTTTCGTCACGTGGCGTCGGACCTAAATCGCCATGTTGTTCTACCCATACACAACACTGTTTTGAGGGCAAGCTCCTTGCTTTCTGAAAGAAAAAAACATGGCTACAACACTGGTGGAAATTCTATAAATAAGAGCGTTGTACAAATATCGTAAATATTTCCTAAAAATGAAATGTTAAAATGTGTAGGGATCCATGTACAAGCTGAGGGCAATGTGCAATACACCCTTTAGTGAATCTGCCCCGTAGTTGAAAAACCTCGAAAATAAGGCTGTTGCCCTATGGGTTTCACTTAGGATAAGGCCTGAAAGCTGCCTCTGTACAGGCTGTTTTGTTCTCTTTGCTTACCCTGCAGGGATATCATTTTTAAAATGTGGATTATTTGGATAAAATTGAGTATGGGAGATGGCCATTCCATAATTCTGAGCTTTCTGAATAACGGGTTTCCTGATAACAGATCCCAGACCAGTCCCTGTCATAACTTTGGACTAAGAGTTCATTTCAGTCACACTTTATTCCTAAAAAGCCATCCAACCCCTTCTTGAAGCTATCTAATGTATCATCCAGTGCAACCACATCAGGGAGTGAATTCTACAGCTTTACAGCTCTCATGTAGAAAACCCTTTTCAGAAAAGGGTTACAAAACTCCTTTCTTCTAATCAGAATAGATGCCCTGGTGTCTGCTAAAGGACCTATTGGTCCTTCAGCAGACATATTTATAATAAACATTATCATGTTTGTTACATGAGTACATATACATAGTTAGCAAATCTTCCCTTAAGCACCTCCTCATCATAATGATAACATTTGGCAGCTTTAATATTTAATTTTTTATTTTTAAATATTATTTCTGAATTATAAATTATATTTATTATTTAACTGTGGGTTACTGTGAAATTTCGTAAATACAAAATAAGTAACCTCTCCTCCTCTACCAATCCCTGCATTTGCTTCTGCTACCTCTCAGAATAAAATCCAAACTAATGACCCTGACATTCAAAGCAGTTCATAACTCCACCTCATCCTACATCTCTGAATTTATCTCTAGATACTCACCCAACTGCTTACTATGCTCCTCTACTGACCTGCTCCTCAACTCTTCTCTCATTACCTCCGCACATGCTCACATTCAAGACTTTGGGTTGCACCCCTCTGGAATTCTCTCCCCCCCCAGGTCTGTCCGACTTTCTCCCAACGTTTCTGCCTTCAAAAGATCTCTTAAATCACACCTATTTAGAGAAGCGTACCCTCATTCAGTTAAATTACTGAATTCAATACTATATGCTATACCTCTCACCTTGCTTATTTCTGCTCTCACCCACTCCCACACCTTGGGGGTTATTTATTAAAGTCTGATTTTTTTCTGGTTGGAGTTTTAAAGATGAAAACATAATTTATTTGGAGAAAAGGAACCTCAATTTTTTCAGAGAAAAAAAAAAGTTTTTTCGTGATTTATTAAACCACAAGCTATCATTTGGGAAAAAAGGAGCATGGTCAAATACATTCAAAAAACAACACTTCCTTAATTCTCATTAGGATTTTTATCTGCAAGGAAAAATATGAAGCCATAATAATGTACTGAAGGGTTGGGTTCAAATATTGTCCATGTCTAGCAAACCACAACAATCAATCATATTTTTGCTTTCAAAAAGTTGACCAGTAAATGCAACTTTGCGGTTTGCTTGTTCTAGCTGACTAGGCCTACATATATGGCACCTTTCATTTGACCCAGAAAAAAATTGTATTGCTATATAAAAACATGACAGAGGGGATTTTATTCAAGGACATTTATCAATGTTCCCTTTGTCAGGTTTGTTTTATTCTGGGTCTCGAATATTTGTGGTTTAAAAGTAATATCTAGCTCTGGGAATAGGCAGTGTGACAATACAGTGAATGCATTCCCTTAATATTTCACCATATTTATAATTATGTCAAAGACCAGCTTTGCTATTACCTTAGCAATGAAGAAATACAAAGTTTAAGCACCTGACAAGTCACATAATTAGGCTATGTTTGTGATGGCCCACATTATACAGCTCTCTTAGAGGTGAGCCTGTTGTGAATAAAAGGATGTGTTGTGTGTTACAGTGGTTTTAGAAATTAAGCAAAATTTAGAATATTTTTTTTGGGTACTTCGACCAACGAATAGGCTACTACGACCTTCGACTACGACTTTGATTCAAACTAAAAATCGTTCGAATATTCGACTATTCGATAGACAAAGTACTGTCTCTTTAAAAAAAACTTTGACTACATACTTCGCCACTTTAAACCTACTGAGCTGCAATGTTAGCCAATGGGGACCTTCCCCATCACTTTTCTTAGTTTTTTTTGATTGAAGGAAAACCGTTCGATCGATCGATTAAAATCCTTTGAATCGTTCGATTCGAAGGATTTTATCATTCGATCGAACGCGTTTTGACCTACAAGTCCATCTTGTAAACCCCTTTAACATCCAACAATAAAATTTCCTTTTAAGTAAGAAAAAAACCTTAAGGAGCATATGAAGTTCTCTTCTATGGTGATTCCTTGTACACTTTTTCTGCTCAGTCTCCATATAAAAGGTAAATTTACAGACCTTAAAAACTTCTGCCCTATCATCTTGTTATGCCCAGGACAATGTAGTGCAAGGTGATTTGCATTACAAATTTCCATGTTATGAATCTGCCCATTAAAAGATCAGTAATCATGCTACCCCAATCATTATAGCACTTTATCAGTAGTGATGGGTGAATTTATTCGCCAGGCGCGAATTCGCGCCATTCGGCGCCAGCGAATAAATTCGCGAAACGCCCACGAAAATTCGTGGAAAAAATTTGCCGGCGTCAAAATTTTTTTTCGAAAAATGGACGCGGCGTCAAAAACAAGACGCTAATTTTTCACCGTTTCTCGAATTTTGCGCGAAACGGTGCAAATTCGCCCATTGAACAATTTTCTGCTTGTTTTTTTTTTGGACACTGAGAACATCTCCACTGTGAAAAAAGGAATGGGATTTTTTGCTGTGGTCCTCATGCCAAACAGTATATCTCTATCATATCCCTTCATCTTCCCTGTCTTTCTCATCAAATTTCAATGTTGTTGGGTAGTCATTTGTCAGTAGGACCACATTTCCTTGTTAAACTTAAAGTGAGAAAAACTGACATTGTATTTGCAGTCTGTCAGACTGCTGAAGAAACTGATAAATTGAAGCTCATATAATAGCTTTTTCTGAACACAAGCAAGTGCAATTCTTTAGAGCAAAGTCCACATAAAGCATTCCACTGACAGGCAAAACTATGGGCTGTCACATGTCAGCACTCTCCTGTGTAGCCAATGCTGAGGTCTTCAAGGTAGTTGTTCCCTAAGAGGTATACATAAAATACGTATTGCAAATCCTAGGTTTACCAAACTAGTGTTGTGTTACCTATCAAAATGACTACTAAGAGTTTGCGAGTAAGTGTAGAAGTCAAAATTGAGATTTTCAAGTTTTTTGAGGTTATAAACCCACAAGTTCAAGTTTTTTCAACTTTGTGATATTTGAGTGTTTTTCCACGATTATATTCAGTAGAGTTTTTTTATATTCCGATTATTTAATAAATAAGCAAACATTCAAGTTTTTTAAATTGTGAGTTCTTTCAAAGCAGAAAAATCTCTAAAACCTCACAAATTTTTGATAAATAAGCCCATAAGACTACTCATAGGAACATATTTCAGTACTTTTTTGAGCAGACCCTCAGGCGGTTAGAGCAGTATTCCAGGGATACTGTTATGATATAATTACACACTTTTATAACAATTTACCCCTTCTGTTACAAAATTTACTCTTAACCTGCTGCCATGACCTTCATAGATTGCAACCCTTTAAATTGCCTTATTTAAAATTACTTATCTCTTTTACTTGCATTGTTAAGTTAGTCACAGGCTTTCCAAACAAAAATGTAGTAAATGGTAATGAGCTGTTCGTATTAAAGGTAATTTGCTCCTGCTTTGTATTGTGGGATAGTGACTTTTGTTTAAGAAGTACAGCACACCTTTCATTCCCACCATAAAATATAATATTCTATTCTTTGTCAGAAAGCAAAAAGAAACAGTCAGGTGAGTATAACTAACTATAATTGTATCCCCAAAGTTGTTTTAGCATTTATATTCTTCTAATTAATACATCCTCTTGTACCTCTTTTTCACCACCTGACTTTTGACTTTTCATATGTAGTGCTTTATCACAATGACACACATTTCACAGGCTTTTGGTATCTATGTATTATCTCTTCTTGAAAAATGGGCTTAAGAATTATAAGAATTTCTATTTCTACACATATTCTCCAGGGTAGTATGTGAGAATTCAAATGTTCCAGGGAAAACCATTAGTCACTTCCCATTTATGCTTTCTCTCTATATAAACATACTGTATCCTTTCTTTGATTCAATTGTGGTGTCCTCACATGATTAGTTTTATTCTGTATGAAGGGATGAGTTATACCTGCTTTTACCATGTTGAAGATGCATCTCTCTTAGCCTCTTAATATGTTTCACTCTTGGCAGTGACCCCTTCCACTATCACTATGTCTCTGATATATCTTGGCTACTTTACTATAATTCTTCTACTATAATTCTTCTTCTATTATTGTAAATAACATTAAATCATTCTTATCCTGCTCACATCACTGAATTCTCTTCTTTTTTCTAACTATCATTAGACTCTACAAAATTAATCTATGGGCAGTTATAGTTGCTAAATTAATATGCTCAAAAATGGGTCAGTGGGTTATTTTTTAGGTTATTGATTCAATATAAGTAGTTATCTCATTGATTCATATTGACTAAATTGTAGAAACCAAATTTAATTTAATATTTTTTTTCACAGCAATCTACAAAATATTACTATTCAAATACAACTTTGGGGGGGGGGGGGTCATGGCTTTTCATGATTAAGTATATGACATATTTCTCCTGTCATTGACAGTGCTGATAGTATAGAAATTTGGAAGTGGTAACAAAATATGTAAAAAAATAAATTCAGGTACCAATTGTCAGCTGTGCTCTGGAGTGAATATGGATGGACCAATTATTAACAACCTTGGATATTCTAATGAGACTATACTAGAGCTCAAAATAAAGAAGAACCAAAGAAGTGTAAAAAGAAGGAACTACAGAAAAATAGATGAACATTTTTTTTTTAAAGATAGGAAATTATATGAAAGCAAGAGTCTATGGGAAAATCTGTAATTGAATTAATAAATCTTTTTTTGTTCCTACTGAATTGACATCTGGGTCATTATGTAAGGATCCAGTTAACTGGAAAATACAATTATATAGATAGTAAAAAGCATAAAAAGACAATGACCATCAAAAATGGATTGACTCAATAAAAACAATCATAAACATAACACATCAACAGAACGCTAATGGCCATATTTATCAAGGGTCGAATTTCGAATTGAAAAAACTTCGAATAGGTCGAATAGGTCCATTTTCGATAGATTAGGTCCGTATTTGGCCGAATTCAAATTGCATGAATCGAAGGAATAGCGCATTTGATCGAATTCAATTTGAAGTTTTTCCCAAAAAAACCTTTGATTTTTCAAAGTCCACCAATTGACTCCAAATAGGTTCTAAGAGGTCCCCCATAGGCTAAAACAGCAATGCGGCAGGTTTTAGATGGCAAATGGTCAAAGTCGAATTTTTAAAGAGACAATACATAATAAATTTCGATATTCAAATTTTCTTCGAATCGAAATTGGACTATCCCTAGTCGAAGTACACAAAAAATAGCTTGAAATTCGAATTTGTTTCATTTGAAAATTCACCTCGACCTTTGATAGATCTGCCCCTAAGAGACCAGTAGAGTACTTTAGTATAACCCTTTACTAAAAATATATATATCATATTTAGGAGGTACTAAGTTTTATTTTTGAGCATTTTTCATTTTGTGACTCAACCAGGAGAACAAGAACGGGAATATTTGGGCCCTTATCTGGGTTGAATATTTATCTTTATTCAATATCTAATGGGCTTAGGAAATTATTTGAGCTACAACGTGCTACCAATAGCTTTACCAATGGTAATTCCTCCTCTTCACTCAATAACAACGATGACAAACAGTACATTAAAAGCCTTCATTGCACAAATGGTATGCATGTAATAATTTGAGTAGTTAAAAAACATTATAAAAGATCTTCATGGATATCATCACATGACCATCTGCTTGTGTCTAGACTAGATACTAAGAGGTAAATTTATGACTGCTCCAGTCTTTTGACTCAAGCAATCCTGAGTTAAGAAACCCACATGAGTGGTATGATTAAATGTCCAAGGGCATGAAACGAGTAAGACTTTTTGTACATTTGTTTTTAATAAAGTCTGCAATGCCTTTACTTTGCCTGTCTGTGGGATCTGTGAGTGCCTACTACTTTTTTCCTTGGTGTAATAAGAATGTTTACTTGAAGTTCACACTGGGTTTTCCTCATGATCTCTATCATGAAGAAAACCATGCGTTAGGGTAGGGTTACGCAAGTATCCAGACTGCATACAAATTTTTATGGCTATACTGCATTATTTGTTACTTTTTTTATTTAAGATTTCAGTAAATTCTGCATCTACACTGTTGGGCTTTAGCTTGAAGCAACTTTTACAGGGAAAGTAATAGTACTATTTATATAACAGCATATAGCATTCCTATGATCATGTGGTCATGATTAACTGGCAAGTTTCACAGGGGAGCAAGATCTAACATGATGAAAAGAAGTCCTGATATTACTTTACAACACAGAGGAAAATGGCAGAAATGTAGGTAATGCCAAATGGTTTGTATGACCTCTGCATTTCTGGATGGTGCCAACACAAAGTTACTCTAGAATGGACTAAGACAACATTTTTAGACATCTGCAAGTTTTTGTCTAGGCACTATTAAATGTGAGATAATACAAAAATCATTTATATGCCATTGCAGTGCCAAACCTCCTAATACTGATAAGTTGCTGTTTCAGGCAAAAATACACATTCATTGTGTTGTCCCATCCTTGAAGGCAGCATTGCAATTGTGAAGATGCTTGTTTATTCATCAATCACACATGCTAAAGTTGAAACAGCATTCACACAACAAGCACACTGTTGTTTATTTTTCCAGAAATAACAGATGGTGCCACATTCCACAGCAGCTGTTCTTCAGTACATGTAACAGATGTACATGTACCAGATTTGGAAGGTTAAATCTTCAGGAAGTGTCCTTGATCCTAGTGCAACAAAGGGTGTATGTAGTTAATGTGTTTACATTAAAAAAAATATCAAGTACAAAGTTAGGATTGTGACTCGCATATTCACAAGGTATCAAAGATTTCTTGGCATATCCATCAGGAACCATTATGCCATCATTATAAAAGGAAATTTTCATGCAATGAGCCTAGAAAGTTTTTTCAATATTCTTTATTTTTGATTTCAACAGGTATACAAATCCAGAGTTAACAATGCAAGATGAGAAAGAATGAAAAGAGAAAACAACAATTAAAACTAGCAAAATACATGGAATAACTTAGCCACCACTAGCACCAGTTTTTAAGCAAAATAGACACATACTTTAAAACTGGATTTGGTTGGTGTACTAATGATTTACAAGTCATTATGAAATAAGTAAAACTAAAATGAATTAGGAAAATACATTTGCAAAATCAATGTGCATTAGGAGTAACCTACTGTGCGTAACAAATGCATATGACTCTTTGCATAGTCAAGGATCAGATACCAGGATTTTAAGAGAAGAAACATATCATCAGCCAAGCTAATCAGTGTACAAATGCCCATGAACTTCAACCACGTTGTTACTGGATTGGTTCAACAGTAAAGGCTAAATAGAGATACTCCCATGCATCAAATGTTGCATGTGCAGGCATTGTTAATAAAGTGGACCTGTCATCCAGAAATAAAAATTTGTATAATAAAATTCCTTTTCAAATTAAACATGAAATCCAATTTCTATTTTTGTATTTAAGCATTCATAGCTGTTGTAAACTCATTTAAAAATCTCAGCTTTCAATCAAATATTGGCTGCCTTAGGCATAGAGGCGGGGCAAACAATTACTTTCATTTTCCATTCAGCACTTCCTAGATGCCACTGCTCTCCCCACATTCCCTCGTTCTTTAGTTATGTAGCCAGGGCATGGGGATGGACATCAGGTCCCCCATTCTGGTGCACAAACAAGATTCTGAGAGGATGCAAGGCTTGTCTTAATAACAGTGTCCACAAAATGGCTCCTGTCTGGTTGTTATAATTATGAGTTCCCAGACTGATGGAAACAAGATTCAAATAATTTATACAGTGTAATTAAAGTTAATTGCTTGACTAACATGATAAAATAGGATTTTGAATATTTTTTTTTTGGGTGACGGGTCCCTTTTAAGTACAGTATGTGAAGGACAACACAAGCAGGGGCTCACCATAGTCAGGTTAGGGCAGTTCTCTTGATGTTATGAAAGTCATACAATTTAGCATCCCTTTATATGCTCTAGTCATAAATGGGTTCCATAATATAAAAAAAAAATAAACTAAGATAAACTAACATTAAGAAAACAACATCTACAAGATTAGTTAACAATTCAGCCACACCTTGTTTAGCATAAACTTCTACTTTACTATCTCAATACAGTCTTTGCTTTTAGATCAATGCAAGATGGAAGTATATTTCGCTAAGCAGCACTTAGATTTTAAAAATAAAATGTTATTGTTTAGGGTAAGATAAAATGTATACATTTTTATACATTTTGGTGTTAAGTTTTCACTTCCTAAATATTTTATATCCAGTTTTATCAAGTTTTTTTTTAACAACAGATTTATTTCATTGGATAAGTTTTTCTTATGTGCCACTCCACTAAGTTGTTGGAATGCCGGGATTTGTCTGCTTATTGAACCATACGTGATCTAATCTTCTGAGGCACTGGCTTTCCCAAAATTGGTGGTTTTGGTGAAATACCTGAAAATTGCCTCAAAGCTTCAACTTTTTACCAGCATTATACCATGTATCATTATGTACCAAGACAAAACATCCTAAAAATTATAGCCAGGGGTCCATGTGGAATAAACTGGCTAAAAATGCAATAAAAGGCTAAAAATGCAACTAAATCACCAAGAATACAATATAATCACCATTTTAACACACACAATGTATTGTGCAGTGCGTTTAGTGAATACAATATTTGGATTGGCAATAAAACATTCTTTTTCTGGCAAAACAACACATGATGCAGTAAGAAATACTGCATACACATGGCAAAATGTGTGTTATGTGCATGTGTGTGCAAGTGTGAGTGTTGTGAATGTGTGAAACCCCCCTGATCCCCCAAAAATGTATGTTTATGTGTGTAAAAAAAAATGAATGTGTGTTTAGTTGCCACATGCCTGCTGCTGCCTATGGGGCCCCTCGATTGCACCCAAAGGCCCACTCATTCCCCCTCATACTCGTTGCCTAGGGGCTGGGGAATGAGGGGGAGTGAAGGAGTGGCTTTAAATGCATAATAAATGCAATAGATATTTTTGGAAAATAAAAGGTAATTGAAAATGTCTCTAATGTTTATTTAAAATTTCCCTGTTCTGGAGTAAATTTATATGGTGTGGATCTCCAGGTGGAATCCAGTAGTGTCCTTTCTCTGCAAGGTGTGTGGTCTAAGGGTCCTGCAATGGCCCATAACACACCTTGTATGGTCAAGAGTTGTCAGTCCTATCAAATCAGATACTCATGCACTGTACATTTTAGAAAGGACCCATGAGTGGCTCTTTGAAATAGAAGGTCACCAAATATAAATTGAAATCCCTTTGTCCTTCGTCTCTGTATAATTACTGTACAATATATCAAGTATTAATGCCTAGTTACATATGAATAAGATATCAATACCTTCTTTCAACCATCTTCAAGAATTCTTATATTGCTCTTTATGTGCTGTATAATATACTACTTTATATTTTAAGGTAAAAGATTTAGGTTGCTAACATCTAGATACCTTCAAAATTTACAGAGCCCTTTTATGAATCTTTCTGTATAATAAAGTATCTACCACCATGACAACTCCTATTTCTTTAATTATTACATTTATTAACGCAAAATAAATTAGTGTGAATTGTGCACTTTTAAGGTATATTCTTTAATATAGAATATACTAAGTTAATTAAGGTATATTCTTTTAGAGCAAACGTATCTACTTTTTCAGTAAGAAGTTTTATTACATACACTGTGCACTGGTGCAAACCACTGTCAGAGACAGTCGCTAAAAAGTTTTCGATTTTGCAAAAGCTCACACAATGGAACAAACTTAACTTTCTAGCTTTTTCTTACTAAGTTATTTCTTGGTCATTTCTCCATTGTTTTCAAACATCGTTTTCTTTGCCTAAAAGTATAAAAATCATTAGGAAAAATAAAACAACAAGTGTTATTTAAAGATCCAAAGTTTGAAACTCATATAAAAGCAAGTGAAAAAGAGTTGAAACAACATAATTAATGCATAAAAATGTAAATGCATACCACTCACTCAGTCAGTGTTTAGAACAAAAGCTTTCCTCCTATCAATGTTCTCCAATGTGCCCATAGACATTTATCATACTTATGGGCTTATGTATCAAAAATCTAATCAAATTTTTTCTACTTCGAATAAATTTACAATTTAAAAAAAACTTGAATGTTTGTTTATTTATTAAAAAATCTGAACAGAAAGACCTTGATTGAATAAAATTGTTTAAAGACATGAGTTTACAAGCTCATAAAAACTAAAAAAAAAAATACTTTGTGAGTGTACAATCAAAAAATCGAAAACCTCAAATTAAAATCTTGAATTTTACCTAGGACAACTCTTATTGACTTCTACATAAACTCTCAAGCTTAAAGATAAATTTGTGAGTTTTTGTGCAAAAAAAGGTTTGAATTGTGGCAAAAATTCGAATTCAAACGTTGATAAATCACCCCCTTTGTATACAAGATGGAAAGCCAAGACTTCTTTGCAGAAAAATCATAGTCAAATGTCAACTTAGTCATTCAAACTTTTTAACTGCGATAATTATGTAAAAGTACAAAAATATACTGTAATTAAAAAATCTGAATCATTATAAAGAAATCAGAACTTCACATTACAAATCTGTGCAACGGTTATGGCTAGCCTGTGTTACCTGAGTTGCTGGTTTCTTTTATGACAAACCCTTTTTTTAAAAAAATTTACCGTAGTTTTAGTCAGATGTTTTACTCTAAAACTTTTGCTGACATACTACAATGTATACTGGGATATTACAAGTTATATATTCTTATTACCTGTTCCACAAACATGTTAAAATCTCCCTATACAACCTGTCTTTTGGAGATCTCATCCACTCATTTGGCTTGAAGGGGGTTATTTATTAAAACTCAATTTTTTCTAATCAAATTTTTTTAATGAAAAAACGTTTTCACTAAAAGCTCCAAAGCTGCTAAAAGTCTGGATATGAAAAAACTCCATTTAAAACCTGCCAAATACATGTAAACATTCAATAGCAGCTTTCCCATTAACCATTTAAAGATTGTTTTTTAACCTTCGTGAATTTGAGTTGTTTGAGTGATAATTCAATAAAGTTGTACAATTCAAAATAAAACTAAACTAGTGCACTACAGGAACAGGATCTAAGTGAATGGTCAAAAACCAGGCAGATGTCAGAACAGGCAGCAAACTAGGGAAGGTCATGAACAGGCTAGGTCAGAAACAGACAGGAGAGACTAGAAAATGCACCCAGGAACTATTAGAAATAGACTCGCATTGGGCAAGGAACAATTGGTCTTGGCCCTTTAAATATTTGAATTTTCACACCAAACTTGATTACGTCAGACGCGCTGCACCAAATAAAACTGACGCATCATTTCCAGATTCAGCGAGTGTCAGAAGGCACAGGAGAGGGACCAGCAGGTGTCCCCGCAAAGCCTCCCAGGTATTATTACACCTCCTTTCATCAAAGAGAACAGCCCTCTCATTATTCTTGATATCCACTTAGCAATCATATAAACAATTTATAACTTTTAAAGGCCTTCATTCATCTGCACCTCACTACATCTCTTCTTTCATGTCCTGTGTCTTATTCTTCTCAGAACCATCACCTGGTGGTACCACCCACTTCACCTGCTGTATCCTACCATAAACCTTTTGCTGCCTAATACATCGTGCATGCCATCTCTTATTTCCTGTAATGTTTGGGTGAATTAGAATTTTTTTTATAAATCAGGAACAATCTGTTGACCATTGGTTGCCTATCACAGTCTATGCGAGCTATGAAGCTTAGAAGTTTTTTTTTTAGAAGTAAATTACCTGACAATTTTAGAAATCACCCTACTGAGGTCTGAGATGAGCATCTTTTTCTAAGACAATTAATTGCATGATATTTCCCCCTTGTGATGGAAAGCAGCTTGCTAGTCAGGTCAGCAGTATCCATTTTGCTGAAAGTACACAATTCCTTTAAGTGCAGTTTTCCTTTCTTATTATGATCACAGTGTACTTCAAAACTCACTTCACTATATGGCTCTTCCTATACATGGTAATCGACCATGTATTTTTAGGTAGCAAATTGATTGTTCTTTTCTTAATAAAAGATCTAGACAGTATCTATAATTAAAACATATTTTCCATTTACAGCACAAATCTATCAAACTATGGCATTCTTGAAACAAAGACAATGTCCTATTAATAAACTATTAAATCATTTTTTTCCTGCTCAGTTTTGTGATAAAATATAGAATTTAGAATTTCATCATCTGTTTTGATATGCCAGATAACTGTCTATTTAAATAAAAAAAAAGCCCTGCAAACATCATTATTGTGCTCCCCTTGCCTTCCACATCAATTAGTATACAGAAGTTCTACAACTCATGAATACTTAATATCTCATTCAGTAAATGTTGGAGAAAGTTGGATCTGCTAAGTATGTGTGCTATTAACCTGGAATAGTGAGGTCAAAGCAGATACAATTTTTTGCATGCTTTTTTAAAGTTATTTAATGTGCCATTGGTTTGTTAACCTTGCCAACTTTAATTGCTGAGTGCTAACATATTTGAAGCTACTTTCCCAGAGAGTCTACAATTATTGAGAGTAAACAGTAGGTTTATGTGCATATTAAATCCAGTTCAAAGTCAAAGAAAAAATTATATATTTTTGCTTTCTTATCACATAAATCCTACAAATGTGGTACAGAATCATTTTTTAAGAATCATCAGAAAATGAAAAACACTTTTTACATTTTCTCCAAGGCTAGTAACAGATACCAGCCAAAAACAGTTACTTGTTTACTTCAGTTTGAAACAAACTTTTTGTATGTTATTAACTTACCCCCAAACCTATATTAGTCATATCGAATCTCATAGAAATTAGTTTGTTTGCTCTGGTGAAAAAATGTAAAGTTAGCCACATACCGTATAGTTAGATAAAAGCAGATGCCTCAGCCTTATCAGCCTGTGCATGATGCCAAAGAGACAGCCTGCTTTTTCAATATTTTTTTCAGATATTTACTGGCCGGATTTGAATCTTCTATCTGATAAGGACTGCACTGGTGCAGTCCATGTTGAACAAGTCTCAGTAGGCCTATAGTATGATCCAATCACTGGACTGGTAGCCAATTATTGGATCAGCTTGTTTTGGGCCAGTGGGTGGGTAGCGATCATGATAAAATAGCGGATCTTCAGGTGTATGACAGACATAGGCTTTTAGACAAGAAAAATATGAAGATTTAAGGCACTTCAGGTACTGTCTAGTTATAAGTCTGGATATATAATCTAAGGTTAGATACATCGAGTGAAATGTTTGTGTAAATATTTTAAACTTTCATGGGGAGTTATTTTTGTTTGTTGCATTACTATGATCCATATATTACCTGGTGAAAATGCTGCACAAATGGCAGAACTTTAAGAATAGGCAATATTAAAAATA
Source organism: Xenopus laevis (assembly GCF_017654675.1). Lineage (NCBI taxonomy): Eukaryota > Metazoa > Chordata > Amphibia > Anura > Pipidae > Xenopus > Xenopus laevis. Next base: position 121,583,751 of record NC_054380.1, on the reverse strand, counting down.
AAACAGCTTCTGAGCTAATATATATTTAGATCCTTTCTATATAGTAATAAAATAACTTTATTCACTTGCACGCCAGTTTACGAGAACTGCTGATTAGATGCCCTGCATGTACAATTGACTTGTTAGAATCTCAGGTAATACAAGTTTCTGGGTTGTTAATTTGCTCTTCAGTTCCCAAATAGTTTCACATGAAGTGAGCAGGTTAGTGATGTGCAAGACTCATCAGAATAGCTATTTATTGGTGGTCTGCAAAACTGTTTGCACCATATCACAGTAGCCTAATTGGCAGGGACAAACCAAAATAAGGGTCTACAGTAGCATGGTACAAAAAGTCTTGCAATAGATACATATGGTCATGTTACACATGCATAATTTGTTTAATGGTTGCTTTTCTTGTTTTGTTCTATCTCCCCTCCTGTTGTCCCCTCTGATCTTTGTCTGTTTGGTTTACCCCACTGATCCAGTAGTATATTCTAGGCTCCATTTTAAACTGCATCTATATTGCTAGAGTGGTTCATATTATAATCTTTTGACCAATCCGGATGTTCACTGTTGTCAAGATCCTCACAGTTTGAAATAAACTTCTCAACGATCTTCAAGGTGCCATTCTGATTGAGTTCAACTGTCTGCTGAAATTCCTGAGGTTGTAAGTTATTGCTATCTCAAGACAACTTGATAAGTTAAAGAAATCACACTTTCAATGTTTAGGAAGGGAGGCAGAACACCTATTCTGGTAAGTCTGACACAACTCCAAGTTCACAAATGATAATTATGCAACATTATGGACCTTGTGACAAAACAATTAATACTGAAAAGATAGACAATAGTTTCATTCGTATCTGATCAGCATAATTGGCCTTGCTTATATTGCAAGCACACAGATATTAAATCAAGTGTACCTTTACAGTATACAGAGGGTCTGTCAATGAAAAAAACAAACAAAAAGCATACATGCATGTTTTATGCATGTTGCAGGAAAATCAGTAATATAAGTTCAGAAACATAAAGCGAAAATTTGAGGTACGTTATATAGACTATTTCTTCTTTTCAAAGGGGATTTTCAAAATGAATAGACAACCAGCCTGAAGGTTAATAAAAGCAATAGGTAAATTGCAAGCCTATTTATTTACAAGAACACTTTCTCAAATGGAAGAACTAGATAAATAAAGCAAAACAAAATCAATAGCATAATAATTAAACCACCCATTGCACTTTGATACGCAGAATAATTTATATAAAGCCAATGGGTTTGTTCCCAGAATTAAGTCTTCTGATAATATATTATTATTTGGGAAAATACCAGGGAGATGTTTTCCTTCCAATACAGTAATACTAGATACATCATTTTTGGGCACAACTCATAACTTTCCTACTTTGTGATATAAAGGATATCAAAGAATTATCTTAAGTCTGCAGTTATTAAACTGCACTTATTATGGAAGAATGGTGAATGCTGAAAACTTCTTTAAATAGCATGCAACACAGCAAGGAGAATAAATGAAGGGAAATTGAGAAAATGAAATGCAAAACAAAGGTTAACTGCAAATTGCAGCACATATATCAAAATAGAATCAGGTCACCAACTAAGGAAGAGTGAATTATATATCAATTCATTTGCATATTTCTAAATCCAAAAATTGTTAGATTTGGTAAAACACAACTCTGAAATTAAAGTTTAATACAGAAAAATAGATTTAGAAATGAACAATGATATCTTTGTTCAGAATACAAGCTGTATATTTGAAACAGTCACCTTCTACTGCTTTCATTGCAAATGATGGAGAAAGCAAAATACCAAGTTTAAATAACTAAACCGATTTCATGTGACACAAAAATGAGCAGTGTGCATGCTCAGGTTACAATGAAGGCACTTCAATCAGATGGCACTTGAAAGTGTTTTTTTAAGTAATTGCCCTCTTTCTTGTTTCATTTCTGTAATTACAGTACAGTTACACTTGTATTACTTTACTTTACAAAATGATGTCTTCAAGGTCTCATTATGTAACCACTTGAAATTAAAATATCCATGTTTTCTTCTGGATACTGGTTACATGTACACTTCACTTGCTGCCAGTGTGTAGCATCTGGCAAAGTGCCATGGAATGCCTGTGTTGGTGAAGACGAATGATGTTTCTTGGGACCACTGAAGTTAGCCACTTCATCAGAAGGTACGCTTCTGATGAAGTGGCGAGAAGCCATGAAACGCGTAAAGCGGATGATCTGATATTTTGTATGCTGTTACACTGTTACTTTCTTTTAACATGGATTATTAAAATTTAATGATTTTAACACACCACTCCGAGTGCTCTGTATTGGCTAACTTCATGGATTTGACCCTGAGGGGGACGGATGTTACGTGCAGCACGGAGGTGAGAGTGTGAGAGAGATGTGATGCTCCCCGTATTTGGTTCTATTTCTTGGGACTACTGTCCTGCTATTGTGGGTACCATGCATCCAGTGATATTATGCCATGGTCTTCAAGCTTTTGACACTTCTGGCTTCTTATAATGGTATTATAAACACCATAGGAGACCTGTTGAAATTAAAATAATTGGTATCAAGGTAAATGCTATTATAGACTAAGGTCATCCTTTGAACGATGTGTCCAAGGTCATTTCGAAGACTTTCACCTTGATAAATAATGAATCTGAGCGTATTTGAAATTAAAGGTAAACCTTTAAACTGGTTTTTAGAACACAAAGCCCTGAACAGATTGCATAATAAAAACCAGAGAACTGGAGCTTAATCAATAGTTATAAGGATTACAGAAGATGTATTTTTTGACCTTGTGCCTTTACTATATATACATATTTACATACAATAATACAGGTATTCATACACAGTAGCATATTTATTAAGATGATACGTATTGATACTGTATATATTGATGATAAATATTCATCATGTGTGTAATGTTAATTTATAAAGGTGTACTTTACAGAGTCTTGTGTGGGTCCAGACGGGCAGAGCTGTGCCCAACCCTGGCCCACCACCAAAAATGTTTCCCTATCTAAACCCACTAGCCCATTCTGTCCCTCAAATAGTTAACCAACCTTCCGACCCAGGACCTGCACAACTGGAAGTAACATCACCATAGACAGGAAGTGACATCACTCAATGGCCTGATCAGATGGATAAGAGAAAAAATTGCCATAACTTCAGAAGGTGGGATGGGCCAGACCTGCATCTTACCTAGTATCCAGGTGGGATACCTGTGGACTGCCAGAATGGTCAGGGAATCGGGACTTTCTACCTGAAACCGGATCACTTTGTTGGTATTTCATGGGTTCCTGACCTGATACAGGACTCTAGTGCTTTATTCCTAGGTGAAGTATCAGAGGCATGGAAAAGACTCAGATCAGTTGCCCCTTGTGTTATTACAGAAATGAGTTGAATGGAATATAACAGGGTTAAAATTGTTGGGAGGGAATGGATCTAAGCTAGTGTTGGAATCATTTTTTTTCTGGCATAAAAAACCCTGCACTTTAAATAGCCAAAGTATCCAGTTTTGTAAAAATGGTACTGTGGAATCAGTTTGTGGTGAATGTATTTTAAATCAGCGAATGTATTTCTATAGACCATTTCTCAATTGTTTGGCTTAAATTATTTTAACAACTTTATCAAAAGGCACCATGTTTTGTAATTATGTGTAAACAGCTGTCAGGTTCAAAGCAGGCAAGAATGGGTTAGGAGCCCTTAACACCACAGAGGAGAAACAGAGCTGAAGTAGCATGTGCAACACAGATTGTTCCTTCACACAATAGATAGGTAGATTAGATAGGCAGTATTTAAAAGAGTTTAACATTGTGTCATGGGAAACAATGCTTGCTGGCAGAAAGCAACAGGTGAAAGGTAAACAGCAAACTGAATGTTGTTCGCAGACACAGAGGCAGCATGGAGACTGAATGCTGAATCATATGCAAAACATAGTCCAATCTGAAGTGTAGCATAGAAGGTGTTGACGAGAAGCTGGAGTCAATTAGGTGTAATGCCTGATGGTTGATATATAGTGAATTGAATGAGTATTAACTGCCTTAGATATTAACACAGCAAGAACATAATTGCAAACAAGCTTTCCCAAAGCTATAACTAGAATATGAAATAGGGATGTCCAGACCAAAAAGGGTCTGAAGACTTGTGGTTTTAGATAATTCATGTCCTATTATTTCACAATACACAAAATGGTGCAGACTCACCCCTGTTCCTTAATATTAAATTAAGGGACGGACTGTAGAGAATTATGTGTGTCTCAACTCATGCAGAGCTCCTTCAACCGCAATAATGCAAAACCAATAGATAGGGGTGTTCCTGAAACCCGTTAGTCATTTGTTACACAGCAACCACTTGTTTTTAATGGCTTAATAAACAGTGTTTTTATTTTATGAGATAGTGTGTCTACAAACTTTTTTCTATTGTGTATTCTATTATTTAAAAAACATAATATTTTTTTTACGACAGCACAAAACTACAGGTGCTTTTTCAACTGCTCACCATAGCTGGGCCCTTTCAGAAGTAGTAAGGGAGGGGTGTCCAAGTTGAGACCCTTAACGTCAAAATACATTTGGGCATCACTGGTTGTTAACCAGGAGCTATAGATTTACAGAGCAGAAAGGGTATCTCCTTTGTTCACCAGCAATATCCGAATATCGATGTTCTCTGCTCCAGCACACTAAGCTCAAGTCCATGTTTCCATATGCATGGAATAGTTTGATTTCCCACTACTGCCCATGTGCCATTTACATGGGTATTTGCAAAAGATGGTGTCATGGGAGCTCCCATAAAAGATACCCACGAGCTCCACTTTACTAAAAAATGTACAGCCTAGGGATCAAGGTTACTGATTATAGTAACTATTCAAGCCTAAAATATTGGCACCTCCCAGGATATATCTTTCCTTGTCCTTTAATAAATGAATTCTAAGTAAAGTGATATATTTACAACAAGAAACATCGGTGAAGCCATTGGTTTGAAAGGACCTCAGCAGGTTTGAGCACCCACATTTTAGTATAACATCGACCAGTGAAAATAATGAAAAAATGTTGCTGTGTTGGAGAAAAAATATTTTTGCCATGAATGAATACAATTTGCACCAAAGTTCTTCCCTTTAGTGACACTTTCTAACCTGAGACTATAGTATATAGAGGATAAATAAATATTTTCCAATGATTAAGGCATACTGTAAGTAAAAATCAGGGCCCAGAAAGTCAAATTAACTTAATTGTCTATTATTTTAAAATGAAGATAGAGTGCCCCTAGCAGATACGTTCACATGAAGCTACAGAAATCTTGTTTATTTACATTGTGATTGGCAGATTTCGAGTTTCAGCAAAAGATAAATTTAATATAATTGGGTTAGTGCCGTTTTTCTACTTCGTGTGCTGCAGTCGTAGGGATTGAATACACAAGGTACGTGGGGCTGCTGTGGCTCCAGGCAAGGCACAGGCGTGCTGTTCAACAAGACGGGACACTGCTCAGTGTTTGCTATAAATCGACACTATTGCATTTGCTCTGTATGAATAAATGAACTGTGCCACCCAAGGGAAAATGCAGAGCAGAAGAATAAATATAGAATAGATGCTTTATACACCAGTAAATCCGAAGTTTTGCATATTGGATTCAGGTGGATTAATTGGAACATGGAGGCCTAATGGAGATAATACATTATCACCATTGAGCTCATTGCAGTGATTATGGTGATGATGCACATTTAAACAAAAGGTTAGGGGCAAAATTGCAGGCTGGAGCCTGGGTGCATGCATTACATTATCCTCATAATAATTATTTAATTATTGTTGCAAATTAGACTCAATTGCTGTATTAAAAGGGGCAAAGATTCATGGGAGGAGGGGGTTATTCTTTCACTCTACAGAGCACTGGTTAGGTCCCATCTAGAATATGCAGTACAGTTTTGGTTTCCAATGCTCAAACAAGACATTATTGTATTAGAGAGTGTACAGAAAAGCTATGAGGAAAGACTGGGCAAATTGGAGTTGTTCACGCTGGAGAAGAGACACTTAATGGGTTATATGATAACAATGTATAAATATATAAGGGGATCATATAATAATCTCTCTAACTATGTAATTGCATAGAAGTCTGGCTGGCATCATCTGGCCTTCTGCACATGAGTGGCATCTGCACCCGATTCTTCAGGTGCAAATGAGCTGCATCTTTTGCCGTTAGGCATACAAGGAAAACTAGTAGCTCCAAGGATCCCATTTCATCAATGTAGTAGGCAGTAGTGCTCTATTCAGAAATGTAGGCAAGAAGGACTCTGAGGCACTGAGTGCAACTACACAGAAGAGCAAAGAGAGCATTTTGGTACAAGTAGCTTTAAAAAAGGGGTTTTTCTTGAGCAGACTGTGAGAAAAGTTATGGGATCAGAACTACACTTATGGGTTGTAAATGACCCTTTAGGTCTTTGCCATGAAAGTCCTAAAGATGTCACTGAAGAAGTCAATGAACAAGAAAAACTATATACAGTACATCTACAGAAATCTGTTGCTCCTGGTGACCTGAATTAGTAAATTCTAATGTAGTGAATGTGGCGATCCCAGGTAGGTATGAAATCGGCAAACACTTAGGGGGTTTATTTATTAAAGTCCAATTTTTTCTGGTCATACTTTTAAAGGGGAAAAACATTTTTTTCGTGGAAAAAAAAACCTCTATGATGTTAAAAGTATGGATAAACAAGTACTCCATCTCAAACCTGCCGAGTTCATGTAGAAGTCAATCGTAGATGTCCCGTTGACATCCTGATCTGCACTGGCTTTCAATAATCTGAAGATTTTGTAGTTTCGGGCATCAAATCCGAAAAAGTTGTAGTTTTGGGCATCAAATCTGAAAAAGTCACAGTTTTCGGCGACAAACCCAAATATGTATGATTCAGATTTTAGCACAATTTTATTGAATCTTGTCTTCCCGTACAAGAAATGTTCGGAAAGATGTATGGATAAATAGGCTGAAAAATAGTGAGAACTTTTTGGATTTTGATAAATAACCCCCTTAGTAAACATAAAATGGGTAAGGGCTTTGGGTTGCCACTTGTGTCCATTGTTAAAGGTTAATCTTATTCTTTTTTTTTTTATAAAAAACAGAAAACTTAATTCTAAGCAACTTTAAAATGTTATTTTTATTGGAAAGTTATTGTAATAAAATTGAGACAGATTCAATTCAGTGAGAAAAGGGTTTATCCAGTGAAAAATCATGGCTGATATTCAATTTAAGATGAAATACAATTCAGAGAAACTTATCTCACTGTTTATCACGTGAAAACTCTATTGAAGTCTATCAGGAAAAAAACTAGAACCAAATTAGGAGAAATTTTTTTTTTTCAAATTGAATCTCGACCATAAGCTTTCATGTGATAAACCACTAGATAACTCTACTCTCTGGATTGAATCTGGCCATTGTGTCAAAAGTGACAGCTCTAGTTTAACTGTATAATGATGATCAAGTCACCAGACAGGGACACTGGTGGGTGAGCTCAGGAGCAGGGACAGTGCCAAGGAGCAAGATAACGTGTGAGATCCCTAGTGCCGGTGAACATCATGAAAACAGGTTGCACTACCGCCTCAAAGGGATCTACTGGAAATGTCAGAAAGTGTGAAGGTTTTCCCACTGTTCAATAAAGAAGTCATTTGCACCAGAAGACACCTTAGATCCTCCTGAGGGTAAGGTTTTTAAAATAACACACACGCTGCTGAGAGTTGCCCATATCCTCAGGGTGCCCGGGATACACTGCCAGCAAGTCACATTGTTTCCACACAACTTATGCCCACCACGGGTGTGCTACATAAGGTTTAGTATAAAACAAATATCTAAATTAAAAACAAGGATACCCTGAATAATACAGCGTTTTAATACAGTTATGTATGTACTGTATGTAAATGTTTATTTGTATTACACTCCTTGAGGGCAAAGTGCTGTACAGCAAAACAATAAATTAGTCGTAACATAGTAAGTAAGGTTGAAAAAAGACACACGTCCATCAAGTTCAACCTTTTGACTCTGTTTTTAATCCTGCCTAACTGCTGGTTGATCCAATGGAAGACAAAAAACCCCATCTGAAGTAATAAACAAACTTAAAAATGAATCTTTATCCAGAATCCCCCAGGTCCCAACTATTCTGGATAATACATCCTATACCTGTAGTAAACATCTCCTTACAGACTTGGGGATAATTATAGATAATACATTATACGGGGTCAAGCTATTATGACTTATTTATAGAATGATTTCAATTTAAAGTCTTGTACTGTAACAAGATCTGTAGGAGTTCCTCTTAAATGATCTCTCCCGGGAAAGAAATAGCTTATCATCTGTTGCTGTTCCCACTGGAGGCCCTCATACACCAAGCCTAGCTTACATGTGCTCCTCAAACCACACACTGCGAATATATATAAGGCACCAGAAAATAAAATAGAATTGTTCTTGACGAAGGAGCCTGTAAAACTTAAAAGTGTGTAATACAAAGTACCAAAATACTTTCGCTCTTCTATGTTCCTATTGATATATCTAAAGAAAGTGGGAATTTGAAAGAAAATGAATGTGCCTTGTGCCTTTTCCTATTGAGCAGCCAAATCTTCAAATCCTGTGCTTTAAACTACTCTAAAAATAATGTTACAGTTTTGAGTATGAGTCTTTCATTTCATTTGAAACTAAAAACACGAGATTTGTATTTAATAAAAATATTTATATTTTCTGCCTCAGGGTCCTTGACTGTGAGCTGTGCAAACATTTGGACAAATTGCTTTGGTGTACTGATCAGATGTTCAGAAAAACAAAAGAGTTTGAGAATAACAAAGACTAATATTTTACACTTGTCATTTTTGTGCTTTTAGACCCAGAATCACCATGTATGCAATTGAAATGTGAATTATTATTGCCTTTGAGTCAGCCGTTGGAAATAACAGTTATTAATCTACAGTACTGAAAGTCTTAAACCATGAACCATGGCTTTTTTGAAAAGTTTGCCAAAGGCAGGATATTCCTTCTGTGTCTCTAAATTCAAACTGGCTCACATGACCTCCTAAAAGCTGTCACAAACCGGCAAATAATAAGTATATTGTAATTTCCTTGCAAATTAGAAATGGGTAGAGTATTCAGAGGGGGGCACCTACATAAATATCCCCATCCACCCCTAATGAATACAGTACTTCTGAATGCAAGAAATGGAAAAATCTAATGGCATTGTCCATATTACAAAAAAAAATATAGGGGACTGCGCCAATTTTTTTTAACTTTGCACTTGACATGCACGTGGTAAAGGACCCCCTTTGTGTATCAACCTATAATACACAAAAGCCATGAATATCCTGTAAATTATATCCTTATAAACGGTGAGTTCTGATGTCATCAGTTATAAACGGTGAGTTCTGATGTCATTTCTGTCACATGACTCATTGAAATTTGTGTATTATAATTAATAAAGTAACCCCAGTTGCAAAATATGAGGATATTATAAGTTACCTCGGAGTTCCATGACCTGTATAAAAACACTCGGCCTTCGGCCTCGAGTTTTATATGGTCATGAAACTCCTCGGTAACTTATAATATCCTTATATTTTACAAGAGGGGGTACTTTATTCACTATATATATTGAGATGCCTTAAGTAAAAACCATAAAAAAGTCTAATACAAAAATTTGCCAAGTAAAAGCAGCTGAGGTTCTATAGTACTCAATTGGAGTTGTGCTAATCCTATTGGACCTTTTTTAATCAATTTGGGCTTTTAGTAGTTTTCTGATTAGTGTGCTAGTAATTGTCTAAAAAGATAAAATTTTAGGTTTAAGAGGTATTCGTATTCATTTTTCAAGTTAAGAGCTTTTTTTCATTTTTTGCCTTTTAAATTCATAGCTTTTAAGTTCTATGGCAATAATGGTTTCAAAAGGCTCTAAAACTACTAAAATGATAAATAACCGTAACTGTTGCATACAATGGATTTCTAGTCTACCGGTATCATTTATTGAAGGCCATTGTTGAGGTTTTAGGCTCCTGTAAGGCGAATAGTACTACAAATGATATGCCATAATGGGGTGAGGGTAGCAAAAATGGAATCGGAAAATATCATGAGTCTGGCCTAGAATCCATATATCCTGCTCTTCTAGTGGAGATGAGTCCTGGACTTGGCATTGTAATGACCCCTTGTATAGACTGTTTTACAGAGCAGTAACGTAAGTTTTTGTAAAACACATTTTTTTAAAACAAGTTGTAAAAAAAAACTTTGGCATTTGATTGGAATCATTATGTACATGCCACGTTTGTTATTTACAAGGCAATTGTCTGGTTTCATATTACTATTACCCTAGAGTAAAAGACCTGTGTAAATGTGTACTACATAATTTGTACTCAACACCTCGGCAAATCTGAGCTTTATAAGGATATAATGCTCTATAAATGAATTTGTTGAATATTATTGAAACTGGAAATATCTTGCCAAAGTACAAAGCAAATACAGTTATGCAGCTAAAGTACTTATATTTCCCCATTCCGCTTCATAGTGGTCAAATCTTTGAACATTTCCTAAAAACACATATATATGTATATATATATATATATATATATATATATATATATATATATATATATATATATATATCCTGACGACGGTTCAGAGAGAACCGAAACACGTTGATGTGGGGTAGACTGTAATACTCCAATAAAAGTCTTTATTCACAATACCCGTGAGTGCTCTTAAATACGCTATATATATATATATATATATATATATATATATATATATATATATATATATATATATATATATATATATAAAATTTCACTCATCCTGATATTTTCAGAAAAAAAAGATTTGTAGCACAATGCATAATTCAGTACAGACATTTTACAGTCTCAGGAGCTTCTGTTTAACAGTAGTTTTTAACCTTGAAGTGTTAGAAGTGATATAATACTTTACTCTAAACTGCAAGATTTCAAGATTTTAGATAAAAGCTAATATAAACATACAATAGAATCGTGTCTGTACTTTTAATAGTAACAATAGGAAAATACTGCAATATAATATCACAGATATTTTAATACTGAAATTAAAAAAAAATGAACAGGGTAAAAGTCCTGCCTTAGAAGGTTATTCCTAACTGTCTAGATTGGAATTTTCTATCTGTCAGTCTTTATGATCTCCCATATGTACCTTTACTGCCATGTTGCTTCATTGTGCATTCCTACCTAACATTTTAATTTAGTTTAAGCATAGCACATCTCACATCTACCGTATGAAACCAGAAATTTAATTTTGGTAGCTGTAAGTGAGCTATAAAAGATAAAGTGCAATTCCCAAGATGACACTTTGTGATAAAGCAAAGAGATAACTAATCTCATTGACTCACAGAGGCTGATAAGCACAAAACTTGCAGTTAGAGGCTTGTATATTGTTTAAGGCACCATTCTCTATTCAACAGGCATAGGTGCAACACAAATATCACGGTGGGCACCCTAAATCCAGAACCAATGCTAAGCATCCTGTTCTCGGCTCTTGCTTTTGCCTTTAACAGACACATTTCACCCCAGAAGGAGCCCTCGGCTAATCGGTTGCCGCCAGGTCTTATTCAAAGAGGTGCCAAGCAAAGGGTTCTGGACGAGCAAAGGGGCAGGATGGTAAAGCAAAAGTCTTTTGGCCAGAAGATCACCGTACAAGCGTAGGCAGAAAGCATAGTCAAATCAGGCCGGGTCGGGGCAGGCAGAGTACAAGCGGAGTCAAACAGGCAAGGGTCAAACCAGGAGATCCGAGACCGTCCTAGGGGGTTATTTATCAAAGCTCGAATTCATCTCAATATTTTCGGAAAAAAACTCAGAGAAAATCCACACAGGTTTTTTGGGCTTATTTATTAATTATTATTTACACTTTCCCGAAAATTTGGGGTATTGCCAAAAATCAAGGCACATCAAAAAATCATTGGGACTTCTCCCATAGACCTCGACCGGTCTGAAATGCCGGATTTTCAGATACTGACTAATCCCATCCTCGGGGTTTAATAAATTCCGAAAAATTCATGATTTTTTTTAAAAGTCCGATTTTAAAAAAAAAAAATCATGAATTTTTCATGATTTTTGCATTCGGAGTTTAGTAAATAACCCCCCTATTGTATCTGTGGTGGGCCACCTAAACAAAAACAGCAAAACAGCTGTTTGGTCTTTTTTGTTAAATAATGTTTGAAAAAAGGAAAGCCCTAGAGCTATAAGCACAGGGGCTGCATGACAAGGGATCCAAATGACCTGCAGGCAGATTATACTGGTTTATATTTAAAAATTGCCAGGATTAGATGCAGCTGTGATTGAGTGAGAAGGAAGAAGTTAAGTCAGGAGAAATCTGGGCTAGGGCAGACAAATGTGATGCCAGGGGAAGAAGCAGTTCACTTCCTTATCTTCTGAGCAGGTAGAAACATGAGGCAGAGCTGTCTCTGTAATATAATGTTATTAGCTGCAGTTTATACACACTAACTCCTCACTATACTGCTAATTTCTGAAGTAAAATTATTTGGGCAGCTGATTGTTAGTTTCTGGCTGTATATTATTTGTTTACAGCAGTTATTCTCACTTTTTACATACTGAGGCAGCAGGTAAGTCAGTCTGGGCCCAAAATGCATCCTCTGTACTATATAGAAATTCAGCCTGTGACAGTGAGCTGCTACTACTGCAACTAGAGTATACAGGGAGCTGTAGTTGGAGTATACAGAGAGAGCTGTGGGGCTCAGTCAGGAATAATACAAAGCCTGAATAAAGTAACTTTCCTGGGCATTGCTTTATTAAGTCTGCATATTGCACTGTATTTCTATAGATATAGTTACTTGATTCAGCAGGTGTCATCTGGTGGTGGGTCCCTGACAATGGTAACAGTTTGTTGGCAGAGCTGAGTTTAGCAAATGTAAATTGTCAGTGGAATGTGGTTGGATATTTCCTCTGTAAGAGGCACATTTACTTAGGTCTAAATTTTTGCTTTGTCATACTTTGTGCAACTACGTCAGACTTTAATTCACTACGACTATTCATATTCATCAAAATGCATACTGTAAATGCGTCTCTGCAAATGAACGCTGGTGTCTATTCACTTGCGAAAATTCAACAGCGTAAACGTTTAGCAAATTTTCTCTAGCGTTGCTTTCTTCCTAGTGAAACTTTGTTAACATAATTACGCTTACATCAATTTAAATATGGCGGGTACATATAGTGGCCACTTATTATTAAAAATGTCCAAGTAAGCAAAATAAGGACAAAAGAGATCCTCTATTGTCTTAAAAATGAGCCTACTCTAAAAAAATGTGGCATGAGCTTCAAATAATTAAAAAAGTGTAAATAAAAAACAGTTACATCTTTAAACAAAAAATCCACATTAAAAAATTGTGGGTTTTTTTTAGGACTTTTTTTGAATACGGGATATGAGGTAGAATTAAATTGCCTTTGGAAGTCCGTGTAAGCATCCTAGTCTACCACATGGGCAGAGTAAAAGGTCATTTGTAGCAAGATAATGCAACAATTTCCTAGGTTAAGTGTCCTGACAAATGGAATGTTTTAGTTGCTTTCGCTTTTTGTGCTTTTCTAGTTCTCTAGCAGGGAACTGTTTGGTCTGGCATATCAGTTTGCATTGCTTTAACATACCCAACCAATTTACATCCACAAGAGGGTGGCAGGCTTTGTAGCCAGTTACACAGTCATTGTTTATTTTAATCCTATCTCAACAAAAGAATCTTTTTGTTTTTTTTGCATACATATGGGGCAGATTTATTAAGGGTCGAATAGTAAATTTGAATTAGGATTCAAATTTTCCAGTGTCAAAATTCACACATTTGAATTGAATTTTAATCCCTTTCTTTGAAAGCCTCTTTGTTGTATTTTCATTTCTAAATTAATTTGTGATGATACAAAGCTTTTCTGTGAATTCTGAAATTTTGGAACATTAGAAAAGAGGCAAGAAAGCTATCACTAAAGACAAGAAAATTAATTTATGTTTCCATTTAAAATAGGTTGGATACGCTAAAGCACTCAAATACTAAATGGTATATTATCAGATAGAAGTTTAAATATTTGTAAAGACTGGACTTAGAAGTGATCCTAACAGTTATGGAGTCTCAATAATGCAACATCTGAGGTTTTTTTCCCAATGCAATGGAAAAGTCCTTCACTTTTTGTTTTATTCATTTCTGTACAATTATTCATGGACATATGGCATCATTCTTTTCAACCAAAATAGATCGCAGTTTAATATGCAAATGGTAACACATTTTGTGACTTCCACTTTCCTCCACTTTCATCTTTTATCTCACTTGATTATTTCCTTTGTGCAGCATTATGGCCGACAAAATATTTTAATTATATTGGTGACATAAAATCAGATTGTTTAAAGCTCACGAAGGAGGCATGAACCTTATATTGTACTGAAGAAATATAATTGACTACAAACTGGGAAAATACAGTGTACATTTCTAAACAAACACTAAGGAGCAGATTTATCAAGGGTCGAATTTCAAAGTAAAAAATATTTTTTAATTTTAATTCGACCATCGAATTAAAATACTTTGACTTCAAATATCGAAGTCAAAGGATTTTTCACCGAATTTGGCCATCGAACGATCAAAGTAAAATCGATTTTAGTGTACGATCTAACAATTTTACTTCGAAGTGTAAAATGGTCTAAAAGGTCCCCATAGGCTAACATAGCACTTTGGCAGGTTTAATTTGGCGAAGTATTGAAGTCGAAGTTTTTTAAAGAGACAGTACTTCGATTATAGAATGGTCGAATATTTAAACTATTTTTACTTTGTCATAGTATCTTATTCGATGGTAGAAGTAACCAAAAATTACTTCGAAAATTCCCTCAAATTCACTTCGACCCTTGATAAATCTGCCCCAAAATGAAATGTAAACGGGCAGTCAATTTATTAGAACAGATTGTTGTGTGTTTGCATTGCATCCACTTTTATGGCTTTGCTACCACTTTTAAATACATTTAAATTATTCACCTGACAAAAATACTACAGTAAAAGAACTGAGCTCGAATATCTTGCTCTCTAATGTCTTTATCACTTTGTCCTTCTTTTATCTCAGCTTTAAAGTTACTACACTTCAAATGCAAGCACTGTCAATATACAGAGTATACTTGACAGCTTATATGTAAATGATACATTTGAAGACACTGAGACACGGGGAACATTTTATTGATTGCTTATATAAGGTTCTTCTTTAAGAAACAGAGATAACTGGAACATAATATGGAGTGTTTATATACAGAGTATATATTAAAACATTGAGATCAGGGGAATGCTATATTGACTGCTCATCTATAGGGTATAATTTAAGACATTAGTGAGATATAAAATAAAAAACATTAAATTTGTCAAGGTGCAGTAACTGATACTGGTTACCTGTGGAAAAACAAACATCTTGGTTGCTGTATATAACTCCATATGTTCTATGTATGCAATTAATGTGATTTACATTTACTTTACAGTGCTGCGAAATATGCTTGTGCTATATAAATAAATTTTAATAATAATAATAATCTTGTTGGTTGCTATGGGTTACTGCACCTGCACAAACTTAGTGCCTTTTGTTACATATGGAGGTATGGGTATTTAAATGGAGTGGTTCACCTTCAAGTAAATTATTAGTATAGTGTGTTATAGAATGGCTAATGTTAAGCAACTTTTCAGCTGACCTTCATTATTTATTTTGTTAGAGTTTTTGAATAATTTGCTGTCTTCTTCTGACTCTTTCCAGCTTTCAAATGGGGGTCACTGATCCCATCTAAAAAAACAAATGCTCTGCAAGGCTACACATTTATTGTTACTTTGTGTTACTCATCTTTCTATTCAGGCCTCTCCTATTCATATTCCAGTCTCTTATTTAAATCAGTGCATGGTTGCTAGGGTAATTTGGACCCTATGAAGATTTCAAAAGTTGCAAACTGGAGATCTGCTGAATAAAAAGCTAAATAACTCAAAAACCACAAATAATAAAATACCAATTGAATACCAAATGAAAACCAATTGAATATTGCCTCAGCAAATTGGACTCTACTTCATACTAAAAGTTAATTTAAAATGACCAGGGAAAGAAGTGCAAGAGAAGGTGCAAATTATGAGACAGAGGGGGGTTATACAGATTAATTTTTAAAACACTGAGATTACAGGAACAGTAGGGGGCACATTTACTTAGCTCGAGTGAAGTATTAGAATAAAAAATACTTTGAATTTCGAAGTATTTTTTTGGCTACTTCGACCATCGAATTGGCTACTGCGACCTTCGACTACGAATTGAACGATTCGAACTAAAAATCGTTTGACTATTAGACCATTCGATAGTCGAAGTACTGTCTCCTTAAAAAAAACTTCGACCACCTACTTCGCCACCTAAAACCTACCGAGCACCAATGTTAGCCTTTTACTTTTTTAATCGAAGGAAAATCGTTCGATCGATGAATTAAAATCCTTTGAATCGTTCGATTTGAAGGATTTAATCGTTCGATCAAAGTAATCGGGGTAAATCCTTTGACTTCGATATTCGAAGTCAAAGGATTTTACTTTGACGGTCAAATATCGAGGGTTAATTAACCCTTGATATTCGACCAATAGTAAGTGTGCCCCTATATGTGTGTCATTGCCAATTACTCAAAACATTGGAGGGTTAAGAGGGCTTTCAGATTTCAGGCTTTCAGATAAGGGGGAAAAATCTAAAATATATTACGCTAGAACAAATCTGTCTCATGAGGTCATTGATGTGCTGTGTCCCATAAACTATATAGATCTTTAAAGGAGTCTGATGTACACTATTAGCAGGAAAACATTGTACAATGATAAACGGAGACCCCAATTACTCAGAAGAGCTTATTCTGAAAACCGATGTTTGTATTTCTAAATAGTAACGAGCACAGCCAATAATTGGTCTCATTAATGAGGCAACTGTGATTATAATGATATATACTTAGCTGTTGTAGCTATTGCTGTTCTCTATACAATGCTATTGTTAATGAGGTAATGAGAATACCAGCCAAAAATCCTTCTGAAGTATATCTACTATTTTTTTGCAGATGTATTTTCTCTAGCTCATAAAGTAAATCCATGACCTTTTTTGTGTGTAATGACTTATTAATTGAATATAGAGGAATTGATGTAATAGCAAGTTAATTTCCATGTTCCATACAAATGCTTGACAAGAACATTCCATAAAATTACATTCTATTTTGTTTAAAAGTGACCTTTCTAGCACTTTTGAAGAATCTGAGCATTTATCAGGATTGTTTTGAATCTCGGCCGATTTATGACTGCAGCCACACAAAAACATGTGCAACTTTTTAAGCTTTTTGATACCATTCATTTAAATGGATACTGTCATCGGAAAACATGTTTTTTTCAAAATGCACTAGTTAATGGTGCTACTCCAGCACTGCTACTTTTGCACTGAAATCCATTTCTCAAAAGAGCAAACAGATTTTTTTATATTCAATTTTGAAATCTGACATGGGGCTAGACATTTTGTCAGTTTCCCAGCTGCCCCTGGTCATGTGACTTGTGCCTGCACTTTAGGAGAGAAATGCTTTCTGGCAGGCTGCTGTTTTTCCTTCTCAATGTAACTGAATGTGTCTCAGTGGGACATGGGTTTTTACTATTGAGTGCTGTTCTTAGATCTACCAGGCAGCTGTTTTCTTGTGTTAGGGAGCTGCTATCTGGTTACCTTCCTATTGTTCTTTTGTTTGGCTGCTGGGGGGGGAGGGGGTAATATCACTCCAACGTGCAGTACAGCAGCAAAGAGTGATTGAAGTTTATCAGAGCACAAGTCACATGACTTGGGACAGCTGGGAAATTGACAATATGTCTAGCGCCATGTCAGATTTCAAAAATATAAAGTACTGTAAAAATAGTATCTTGCGTCTTTGTATTGAATATTGCACTCTGCAGGTTGCATTGTAATTCTGACATTTAATAGCAACTTTTCTATTTTTTACAATCAAATTATATTATGTTGTGTTAATAAGATCATCTTTTAATATTGCCTGTAAAACCAATTATTTATTTTTTTTAAAAAATTGGCAAATTGTTTTGCGAGTGGACAAAAAGCTCTGCATCCTGATGTCACCCTTCATCTATTTTTTGCGCCAAGGAACAGATCAGAAAATGGATCATGCAAACTGGTCAGCACAACAAGACATTGACGTAATGAATGAAAGAATGTGCTCTAATCACTTTACTAAAGATTTGTATATGATGAGTCGGAATAGGAAACTTTTGAAACCAAATGCTATTCCAATTATCTTTCCCATGATTTCAACACCTGCAGTAATACAATCACTACTTTTACCTACGAAATTACCACCTGCCAAGAGGAAAAGGGTAGAAGAAGATGAGACATCTACCTCTCAACCTCAAGCATCAACCTCTTGTTAGAGTTGTATCAAGACTTGCAATGCATCAGCTCAGACAAAAATTAATATGTTTGTATTGAATGCATCAACCATGACTTTGACTAATGAATGGACAAACCACATTGGATCACCGATTTTTCCAGACATGCAGGATATGTCTACTCAGATAGATGAATCAACACCAGCTGATACTGTAAACATACAGAAAGATCCTACATATGTTCTATATTTTTCTACAACAAAAAAGGCAATATTGAAATCTACAGGTACTTAAATAGCTTCAACTATACTGCAATGCCCTTCAACAGAAAATCCCTTACTTTTCCAATATGACCAATGGGAAGCAGACATGGTGAAGCACCCGACATCCTATCTTTACTGATCCACAGGATAAAACATTTGAGCTTCCTGAATTTGCATCCTCCGATGATACAAGTGAGCAAGATGTAACAAGAGACACTACTGAAGCATCAACCATCACAGAGCACAATAAACTGGATAAACAATAAACAACCAACTGGATGTGTTGTTAAATCTAGGTTGTTGTCAGTATAAGTGTGACCCTCCTTGCCATGCTCCAATAGTAGATATTTTATAAAATACAGATGGAAGTTTACGAAATATAAAATTGTGTTGTCTCAATGGACATCAATATCTGGCATGGAACTTTTATTTCAAGTGATTTATCAATCGGAAATGTAGTGATTGCC
The DNA here is from genome assembly GCF_017654675.1 of Xenopus laevis. Classification (NCBI taxonomy): domain Eukaryota; kingdom Metazoa; phylum Chordata; class Amphibia; order Anura; family Pipidae; genus Xenopus; species Xenopus laevis. The sequence goes on along the minus strand of NC_054380.1, from coordinate 121,564,669 downwards.
AACTCCATAGTTCTATCTGGATTAACGTTTCAAAGAATTTTTCAATTATTCAAATTCCTTTATTTTACTATACCTCTTTCTACAGGTACCAACAAAGGAAATGTATCTTCCTAGCCATCGATTTCCAATGGAAAAAGTAAAGAGATTATCAAACAGGATTTGACTGGCCAAGCTGTGGTCCTAGCTGGAGATGGACAATTCGACAGCCCGGGTCACAGTGCAAAATTTTGTACTTACTCAGTGGTGGACTTGGAGGCACATTCATAAAAGATCGAATTTAGAATTCATGTGAGTTTTTAAAAACTCCCCTAAACTCCCATAAATTCGGAAATTATAAAAAAAAATCTAATTTCTAAAATTCAGATGAATGGAATCAACCCAAAAACTCAAATTTGATTCAAATTTTAAAAACTTGATTTGAGTTTTTTTTTTCCAAAAAAAGCTCAAATGTCAGGAAGGCTACAAACAATGGGTCCCTGGACCTCTCCCATTGACTTAAACAGCAATTCGGCAGGTTTTAGGTGGTGAATAGTCGAATTTCAGTTCTTAAATGGCCAGAGTATGATAAATCTTAAAAATGTAATTCCAATTTTTTTTGAATAACTTCCTAGTCAAATTTGACAAAATTTGCCTCTTTATGTCCAAAAAAAATAGTGGAATTTAAAATTCAACAAATAGGCTGTGGGGAAATAGAATCTTCTTCTTTCCAGGAATGCTTGGAAAGTTTAAATAAAATAAAAGATTGATGTAAAAATTGTTGCTACTGATCGCCATAGTGGAATTTCAAAACTCATGTGTACTGATTACAAAGGCATAGATCACCAGTTTGATGTCTGACATCTTTTAAAAATATCCGCAAGAAATTTATGGCTGCATCTAAAAAGAAGAAAATTATATCACCTATTGAGTTACGCCAATAACAAACCACCTGTGGTGGTCAGCACAGACCTGTAAGCAAAATCCAAATGTGCTTCTTGACAAATGGAAGTCAGTGCTTTTCCACATAGCTGTTAAGTATATATTCCCTTCTTTGACATACTATAAGAAATGTCAGCACAAAAGGATAAATGCAGCTTGACGAAAACATTGCAGATCGATTAACTCTACCCATCCAGCTCATTCTGCACTCAAAAAGATCATTACTGATCAACTGTTACTACGTGACCTTGCAAAAGTGGATACATTTTGTCATACAGGGGAGATTGAGATTTTCCACCGCAAGGTATTAAAATATAAACCAAAGCATTTTTCTTTCAAAATGGATTCAACGATAGCCCGAACATCTCTTGGAGCTTTATCTTATAAGCACAATATTCACAGACAGCAAGCATCTGTCAAAAAACCTTTAAAGAAACTGCTGCTATTGGTGAATAAAGGTACAAGATTGTTTTTCTGAAACAAAAGAAAGACTGAGTTGCCAAACCAATTTTACGAATCAGTAGTTGATGACCACCTATTTGACATATTTTCTGATTCTATCAAGATTGTCATGGGGATCATTGGACGTGATTGGTCTACAGCCCAGAAATATTGCCCAATCAATTGCCCAATCAGGTAGGGATCAGAGAAAAGTGAAATCATTTCCAAACATGTGTCTCGTTTTTCCAGGTCTTAAATTTTTGTAATTGAGGTTACATGAAAGACTTTAACAATTTTGCTTGTGTCATATAATATTTCAACAGGAGTAATTTTTTTTTATTTTATAGCCAATATCATCATTGTTTCTATATATATTTTATATGATGTTAAAATATCCATACAAATATGTTATTTATAGCTATTTTAGTAAAGTAAAACCTTTTGCTTTCACTAAACAAAAGTTACTTATTTGTGTTTTCTTTAATGTCATTCAATAATATATATGTTTTTATCAACTAAGACTTATTAAAATGGGGTATGACCTTTTCTTGAGTACAAATGCATGCCGTGAAAAAGACACTACCAATGCAGCATTCAAAACATTTTGATAATCGATACTGTAGCTCACTGAACTCTCCCGATATCTGACGCAGAGTCAAATCCACTTCCAGTTGGCAACACCATTTAAAATCCTTATGATCAAGCAAACTTCTCAAAGATATTGGTCTAACATTTCCATCTTTATTCCATCCATTTAAAATAATGATCAGCAAGGTTTAGTGCAAATTATTTATAACTTCATCTGAGCTCTGAGGAAGTGGCCTATTGGTCACGAAACGCGTCAGTAGTAAATAATTTGCACTAAACCTTGTTGATCACTATTTTAAATGGATGGAATAAAGATGGAAATGTTAGACCAATATCTTGGTATTGCTGTATATTTATGCACACTCACATGGAGTAGTGTAGGGAAGCTGATTCACTTCTCTTAGCCTGACAGAGAAATGCAAGATGAGAGAAGTGGATCTGCTCCCCTACACTACTCCATAAACATTATGGGCAGATTTATGAAGGGTAAAATTTCAAGTTCATGGGAGTTATTTAAAACTCCCATGAACTCGAAATTCGACCAATTTCGATTTTTTTTTTTTTAAATCTTACTTATGGCCGTATTCAAGTTGTACAAATCGAAGTAATAGCGCATTCGAATCAAAGTTTTTCCCAAAAAAACCTTTGATTATTCAAAGTCCACAAATTGACTCCAAATAGGTTCGTGGAGGCCAGCCATAGGCTGAAACAGCAATTCAGCAGTTTTTAGATGGCAAATGGTCGAAGTCGAACAGAGACAGTTTATGATAAATTTCAATATTCTAATTTTCAAATTTCTTTCAAATTCAAATCGAATTTACAAAAAACTTAACAAGTCACTTTATTGGCAATAGATTATCCACAATAGTGCAATCTAGAACACTATATTTATTCTTTATAACGCTTCAACATAGCTGAATAAATATCTGTAGAAGCTCTCTTTTTCTTGTTATCATAGACACTGCCATATTGGCTTGGTGTGACAAAACTTACTGCATAAATGTATCCATGCTCAATATTACCGATGTGCTCAGATTACAGCAGGGAGGGTAGCCGGGTGGGGTAGAGAGGAAAAAAAACTGAGCATGTTCAAGCCCGTGCCCTGGAGGTTGAAGCTTAAAGAAGGGAGTCTGATACTGAAACCCATGTGTATACAATTTCAGCAAATAAAAAATTGGTGTTTCTTTAGACAGATGTATTACTGGCTTTCTGGAATATTGTTATCTCTTCCTCACAAAGCTTACTTATTTGTAAACATAACTTATCCTTAAACAAAGAAAATATCACTAACACTTAGGGGCAGATTTTTCAAGGGCCGAATTTCGGGAGTTTTTTTGAACTCCTATAACTTTGAAATTGGAAGAAAAAAAGACCAAAATGAGTACACACTTCAAAAGGAAACAAAACCTGCTTTATGCATTGTCTTCACCCTCCATGTATTAAACAGAATGTAATAAAACGACACTATTGTGTAAAAAAAAAAAATAGAAATTATTTCTGTACATATTTACATTTTTTTTAGAATAATATTTTTATTGATTTTTCAAAGGTTTCATAAAGACAGAGTTTGTGCATGGCAATGTGATCAATCGTTACAGAGTATTCATGATAGCATCGATACAGATGTCGTAAATCAATAGTAGTGTAGTACGCATTTACGGTCCCAAATGGGGGTGAACATGCCACTTTGAAGGTTTTACGTCTGTTGATTGATCCGCGAAGTAGCAGGGGGAGCTCGCTGATGCCTACCAACTACTTAGTGAAGGAAGCTCGTGCCGCAATAGTCTGTGTGCCATGAACATTAAGACATAGATGAGAGAAACAATTTGGAAAGGGGAGAGAGAAAAAAGAGGGGGGGGGGCGAAGTAGATAACGAGAAAAGGGGGGGAGATCACATTGAGTTAAATGATGTGGGGGGTTACAAAGACAAGAGGAAAAAAGGAAAAAAGGGGTAGGCATTCCTGACCGGGAAAAAACTCCTGACGCTGTTGTCAGATGTGGGGGAACTAGTAGTCGACACGGCAGAGGGCATACCTGCGTGTAGTCTTGCGCTCTCGTGGGCTGCAGTCTCCCCACGGCGTCTCTGCGTCCACACCAAGTTAGGTGAGGGGTGTGGTAGGAAAGATATGTGCCGACTGTATCGACTTATGGCTACTCATAGTTGCATATAGGTACATATAGTTACACGGGACATAAAAGTTTATAGAGGTCTGAACTATGGAATTCAATCCAGTGGAACCACCTTTTTGTGTAATTCTGGTAATCTGAGGCAGAGTCCATCTTCAACTCTTCAAATCTCTGAATCTCCTTGATTTTCTGGAACCAATCGCTCACAGTTGGACTAGTGGTTTGTCTCCACTTTATTGGGATAAGTGCTTTGGCCATGTCCAGCAAAACTGGGATTAGTGATTTCTTATAAGCCTTGGCTGAGATGGGAGTGTCGTGTAAGAGAGCAGTCATTGGATTATCCTCTATGTCTATCTCTGTAACTTGCTGAATTACTTGGCGTACTGTATGCCAAAATGGGGCAATGACAGGGCAGTGGTAAAATATGTGGGTTAGGGTGCCTGGGTGTTTTCCGCACCGCCAACACAGTGGGGAGACACCACTGTATATTTTATTTAATTTGGTGGGATATCTGTACCATTTTGTAAGAAGTTTGTAATTAAGCTCTTGGATTTTGGCGCTGTGGGAAGAGTGATGGGACAGGTGTGTGATTTTGGACCATTGTTCGTGCGTGATGACCGAACCTGTTTCTTTTTGCCATCTCTCTTTGAGGGAAGGCAAGGGGCTAGGTTTGAGGTCCATTATTTGAGCGTAGATTAAGGAGATTGCTCTGCGCGGGGGGTTATTCTGTGCCCAGATAGATTCGATGTTAGTGAGGGTTGGTCTGTCACGTTGTGGAGGAAATATGGAATGGATAAAATGCCTTATCTGTCGGTACCTGAATCTGTCCAGGTCTGAGGGGATACCATCACCCATCAGGTCGTCAATGTCCTTTAGTCTGTGGTGGTCATAGAATGAAGTGGCGCCAGCGTGTAATCTAAGGTCCCAGTTTTATAGTTTCTGGGATCCTGGCCCGGGGGGAACGCAGGGTTCCCAAATATGGGGAGCAGGGGAGTAGGGGAGTTAACCCATTTCCCCGATTTTGACAGAGAATCCCAGGTATCTAAGGTGTGCTTAAGTTTGGAATCAGTTTTATCTGAGAAAACCCTAACCTGTGGGTTTAACCAGGGAGCTGCATGGAGTGGAGTAGCAAGTGATTCCTGTTCAATGTGTATCCAAAGTTTAGACTGACTATGGAAGGACCAATCAAGGCATCTTGATATCATAGTGGCTTGATGGTAACACCTCCAGTCCGGTAGGCCGAGGCCTCCCCTCAATTTAGTGGCAGTTAGGGTAGTCCTGGCGATTCGAGAATTTTTGCCAGCCCAAATATATCTCTTCGTAAGTGTGTGCATAGTTTGGAAGAGGCCTTTGGGAGGGGAGTATGGGATAGTTTGTGATAAGTACAAAAAGCGAGGGAGAACGTTCATCTTCAATGTGTTAATGCGTCCTGTCCATGAGAGTGTCTTGGAGGTCCAGTCTCCTAAGTCCGTTTGCATCGCCTTTAGGAAGTCATCATAATTACTGCGGATCGTTTGTTGTGTGTCAGGGAATATCTTCAAGCCTAGGTAAGTCAAAAAGGAACTTGACTGTTTGATTGGGAAGGAACGCATAATATCCGTGAATTCCTCATGCGGAATCGAAATATTTAGGGCTACAGATTTAGTAAGATTAATTTTAAAATTACTAACCCGATTAAAGTCATCTAATTCTTTCAGTAGGTTGGGGAGTGAGATTCTGGGATTAGTTACAAAAAATAAGAGGTCATCGGCATAGGCCGCTATTTTATGCTCCTTGGGGTCTATTTGAAGTCCGCTAATGTTGGGGTTATTCCTCAGCGTGTTTAGAAAGCTCTCAACTGAGAGAATGAATAAAAGGGGGGAGAGAGGGCAGCCCTGTCGTGTCCCATTTAGGATATCGAAAGATTGTGAGAACTCTCCGTTGATGCGAAGTTTCGCTGTGGGTGAAGTGTAAAGAGTGGATATCCAGGTTTGCATCTTGGGGCCTAGGTTGATGTGTTTTAAGGTGTTGTCTAAAAAGGACCAGTCGACCCTGTCGAACGCCTTCTCGGCGTCCGTAGACAACAGCATGATTGGGATGGTCTTGGATTTACAGTATTGGAGAATGCTGAATAACTTGTTTGTATTATCACGAGCTTCCCTATGGGGGACGAAGCCTACCTGTTCTGGGTGGATTAAAGAGGCTAGGACTTGATTAAGTCTAGTGGCCAGAACTTTGGCGTAAAGTTTGGTGTCTGCGTTTAGAAGAGAGATGGGTCTGTAGCTACCCGGATCCAGGGGGTCCTTACCTTTCTTGTGGATTAGGGTTATATGTGCTTCTAAAGTTTCTGATGGGATTGCTTTTTGTGGAGTTATGGAATTCGTGGCGTCTACTAGATAAGGGATGACCAAATTTCCTAGTTCCTTAAAATAGCTTATAGAGAAGCCGTCAGGCCCTGGGGCTTTGCCGGTTTTGGTTGTTTTAATTGCCTGCATGAATTCTTCTTTTGTTAAAGGAGAATCTAGAGCGTGTTTTACGTCATCTGTAAGCTTGGAAAGCTTTGATTGTTGTATGTATACTTCGCCGTTACTTGCTGGAATTGTCGATTTATTAAGTCTAGAAGCTTGGGTGGGGAGTTGGTATAGGCGTGAGTAGTATTGTCGAAACACTTCTGCTATTTCGGAGGTAGTGTGTGATATCGTGTCACTGGCCAATCTTATTTTAGTGATATGGTTTCTCAATTGTTTTTTCCTGAGAGCTGCAGCTAATAAACGGCCGCATTTGTTGCCATGGTCAAAATACAATTTTTTATGTATATCAATGGCTCTGTTCATATATGAGGAGTATGTGTCTCGTAGCTCTTTTCTAGCCTGTGTTAGGGCCTCCAGGATGTGTGCAAATTTTGATTGTTTATGTTGGCCTTCGAGCGTGTGGATTTTGGTTAAAAGTTGTTGCAGCTTAGCCTTGCGTTCTCTTTGTTTCCTAGCACCCAGTTGGATTAACTCTCCTCTGATTACGCATTTATGCGCCAACCAGAGTGTCCAGGGGTCTGTGTTTTCTCCCTTGTTTTCCCGAAAGTAGTTTTGAAGCTTAACTATTAAATCTTGTTTATCTGCGTCGTTCCGCAGAAGAGAATCATTCAATCTCCATATAGAATTTCTGTTTGAGGGAATTTTCCGTTTGAGAGTGCAGGTAATAGGCGCGTGGTCGGACCAGGTGATTGATTCTATGGTAGCGCCTTTAAGAAGGGGTATGTCAGAGTGTCGTATGAAAATGTAGTCTAGTCTACTATATGTTTTGTGGGGATGAGAATAAAAGGTATAGTCACGCGTGGAAGGGTTGGAAAGACGCCAGGTGTCTATTAAGGTGAGATCCCTTAATTGTCTCCGGAAGGATTCTAGCCTTTTGTGGGTAGTATTGGTCTTACCAGAAGAGGTGTCTAAGACGGGTTCTAGTGTCGTATTCAGGTCCCCCCCAATGATCAGCATGCCTTCTTCAAATTCTGCTAAAACTTGTAGTGTATGCGTTAAAGCCGCCTGCTGCTCCGTGGGGGGGAGGTAAACCGACACCAGAGTATGCTTGAGTCCATTCATAATTCCCTTGAGCATAATGAATCTACCTGCGCCATCTGATTTCACACCCAAAGTAGTAAAGCCAATTGAATCTGAAACTAAGATCATAACCCCTCTGGTTTTAGTGGAAAGGGGAGTACTGTGAGCGATGGTGGAGAAACCTTTGAACTTGAGGAGAGGTGTTTGATTTTTCTTAAAGTGGGTCTCTTGTACCAAAATAATGTCTAGCTTAAGCCTTTGTATATCCCGTGTAAGACTATACCTTTTGATGGGGGAGTTCAGCCCCTTGGCATTGAATGAGCCTATTCGTAAGTCAGCCATCATAACTGCGGTGAGAAGCGACGCCGCGTGGAGTGCCGCGCCCCCAATCACGCCAGGCAATGGGATTGCAGAACGTATTGGAGTCCCGGTCAGGGTCCCTGAGGAAGGAGGAGGGGGGGAGAGAAAACATAAATTCAACATGTAAAGAAATGTAACATTTTGAAAACATTATGGGGGACAAAAGTGACCAAACATAGGATGCGAGTTCTAACCCTCGTCGCATCTTTTGTAAACCCAGTGGTCTGAGGGTGGGGGGGTAGTGAATATGACGCTCCTGTAGTAGGGAGGTGAGGCTCTCCCAACCGAACCGGATTATACGCTTAAAGCAGCAGTCAGAACATTGTTTAGCGAAGGAGCTAAATTGGGATTTAAATTTGGATGAGGCAACCTAACATAAACTTGCCTGTAGTAGGCCAAACCTGTTGTTGAACGAAATAGGCTAAACAGGAACTAAAAGTGGGGATACATTAATATACCCTGTAACAGCCGTGATTTCCCATAATCCTCCTTTCTCCCTCCTTGGAATTATAATGTACAACCCAATTCTAAATTTCCCCTTTTTTTTTTTTGTTTTTTTTTTTTTTGTTTCCCCTTTCCCTTATACATACATTAGGTATCTTCTCCCCCCCTTATGCAATTAATAAAATAACAAAATAGTCCTTATGTAGCTGAGAGCTGTTCCGTTGTCCTGCGAAAACTGGGACTAATAGGATGGAAAAGTAATCATAGGGCAACAGTGTTAGAGCCCAGCCGACAGTAGAGATAAGACCAACAGTCTCAGGATGCGAAGTGTAGGTCGTAGCATTGAGTACGTGGAATCCCTGGGGTCTGCGGTGTTCTTGAATGGTGGTGTGGAATACGGAGGGGGAAATTGGCAATTCCATGGTTAGGATTTCGTTGTGCCAAGAAACTACAATGTAGATCCAATGGGCTCCTGGGTGAAAAGGGGCTGTTGAAAGTCTGAGAGTCCATGGTTGGACGGTGTGATGAAAGTAGGGGTTAACCACGCATGTTGTTCTATCCGTGGAAGCCTAGAGGGAGAGGTGCGGAATAGGCCTCAAGTGGGAACCGCACATAATCCTGTGAAATTTACTCAAGGGAGTAATCACATGAACTGTGGAAAGTTGCCTAGTCCAAGTTTTAAGCTCTGATTTTGCGCTGCCACTGGCCGGCCTCAAGAGGATTTAACATGTCCCCATTGTAAGCCAAGTCTCGCCATTCTTTAAGGTCGGGTACGTCCAGGCCCAAGTGATGACAAAAAGCCTCTATATCGTCAGGTTCCCTCAAACTGTGCTGTTTACCATCTTTAGTGGTGTTGAGCGCAAAAGGGAATCCCCATCTGTAAGGGATGTCTTTAGACCGGAGGATAGTGGTAAGAGGCCTGAGAGCTCGGCGTTGCTGTATTGTTAGCCAGGACAGGTCTTGAAATATGGTAACTTCAAAGTCCTGGTACAGGTATTTTTCAGTGTTGCGTAAAGCACGTAGTATGCCTTCTTTAATGTTAAATTTGTGCACGCAGCAAATCACATCTCTAGGGCTGCCAGAGCGGAACCTCGGGGTTCCCAAGGTGCGGTGAACCCTATCCAGCTCTAAGGGTGTAGTGGGCTCTTTCCCCAAAATAGAATTAAAGATGGCACTCACTGTGTTTCGAAGTTCCGCAGGAGGAACAGAGTCAGGGATACCTCTGATTCTGAGGTTGTTGCGCCTTCCTCTGTTGTCCAAATCCTCCATGTGTCTACGAAGCAGATAGACAAACTTGTGATGGTCATTCACACGGTCGGTAAGTTGGTTGTGTGCCGTTTCAACTTTTTCTAGCCTCGTGTCTATCTGGCTTTGGGCCTGACAAATGCTGCGTAGCTCCTCTTTTATTTCGGCTAAGTCTGCCTTATGGGACTCCTGCAGGGTTCTTGCCATAGCCTTCAGGTCTTTTTTCGTTGGAAGAGCAGCTAGGAGAGCATGGATGTCCGGTGGGACCGAGGCTGTACTATAGCTGGAGGCCGTGGATCCGGCGGGACTAGGGCTTCTGGCCTCAGACGCCGCCATTTTAGGTTCGCGGGCTTCCGTGCGTTTCCCTGTTTTTTTACCCAAAAAGGGCGACATTGTGCTCTGAGCACCCTGAGATGATCGCTGAGGCGTGTGCTCGGGTCGTTTGTCGTGTTTGCCCATTTTTGCGGCGGTTAGGTAAGGCTTCTGGTATCGCTTCAGCCGGTTGAGGTCAGGAGAGCCATTTCCCTGCGACTGCTCAGTGCGCCATGAAGCCACGCCCCCGTTGTACATATTTACATTTTACCATATCTTTTGGAGCTGCCATTGTGCCTGCAGAGGTATTTTTCATATACATATGTATGCAAACTTGGGCCAACTCCGATCAAATCCGCTTGGGTTTTTAACAGTTATTCATTATTAATTCATTATTATTTTTTTCCGAAAATTTGCTTTGCGGGGAAAATTCTGATTTTCACGGTTTTTTTTCTGATGTTTTCATTCGATTTTCAAGATTTTTTTGGGAATTTTGACCCGGAAACCCTGAATACTTCAGGGTATTACACGAAACCCAGCACACATCAAAAAATCATTGGAACTTCTCCCATTGACTCATATGCAACCTCGACAGGTCTGAGATGCCGGATTTTCAGATTTTTACATTTCCATCCTCGGGGTTTAAAAAATTCCAAAAAATTTGTGATTTTTTTTTTTATTATAAGTCTGATTTTATAAAGAATAAATCACACATTTTTCGGAATTTTTGCATTTGGAGTTTAGTAAACAACTCCCGTAGTTTACAGGAGTTGCAAGTTGAGGAACTCGCTGTTCTTCTGTTGGATCGAGCCGAGCGCCATAACACTTTACAATGCTCTGCAGTGTGAGAACTTGAATCTTCCCCACTTTGCATTTTCAGACTCATTTACAACAGAGCAAGCTCAATGTTGTCTCAGTTATATGACTTCTCTTGTGAAACCCCATATGCATTGTGTGGGGATGTACAACAACCAAGCAATTATGTGAATGTTTATGTGAACCTGCCAGTGGTAGAGCTTCCCATTAGTAGGTAATGTTCACCTGCCTCTAGAAAGATTGCTGCAAATAACCGGCTTAAAACTGCAAGTTCATTTGAAGATCTAATTTATCACAGTCAGCCTTTTTGGATTTCTGCTAGGGGAACCAGGGGTTGAACAATTAATCAAAATGCATACTTTTGTAGTGATAGCAACCTGTTATAGCAATGCATTGAACCCCATGTATTTGACATCTTTCAGGATTTGGATCTGATTGATATTCTTTGGAAGCAAGACATTGATCTTGGTGTTAGCCATGAAGTTTTTGACTTTAATCAAAGACAGAAGGAAAATTAACTGGAGAAGCAGAAGAAGCTTGAAAAGGAAAGACAAGAGCAGCTGCAGAAGGACAAGAAAAAGCACTCTATGCCCAACTGCAATTAGATGAAGAGACAGGGGAATCCATCCCAATCCAACAGGTCGCAACTATTGAGACTGCGGAAGTCACACAGACCTTTGCTACCTCCATCCCGGTAATTAGCCCAGATAATGTTTATAAAAGATACATATGATCCAAGGAATACGCAAATATACAATCTCTTTTTGTTCCTACAGGACAAACCCAGGGCAGTACATTAATTGTCCTTTGATGAATGCTTGAAGATTTTGGCTGATACATTCCAGTTTGGGACAGCTAATGAGGTAAATAACCATGGTTTAAACCTTGGGATCTCCATCCTTTTGATAAATTTGTATAAAAACTTGGTAGTTTGGAGTAGAGATAGATAGTTACATTTTGGAATCAGCAGAATGTGTACTTTTCAAAAATATATGGTTTCTGTGGTAAATCTACTGTTTCAGTATTTTTTGGCGTTTTCTGGTGCTTTCAAAATTCGGTAATACACTGGAATTTTTGCTGTACAGTCCTAAATCTCCATAAAACTATACATATCTGGTATTGGCACATTCGAGAGCCATGAGGCTTTCCAAATTGGTTGGATTTTCATGCATAAAATGAAATATTTTTCTGGTATAAATTCATATATTGTGATAAACAATTTAACTATAGGTTTCCCTTTAGAAAATGCCCCTAAAGTGAGAGAGCACAAATGTTTTAAAAAAACGGCTGGCATTTTGCGTAAACAAAATGTCAAATTCTGCTGGGCTATTAGCATTTTACTTCATCTTACTCCACATCTGCTGTATTCTGTATTTACCCATCACATAATATTATCTTCTCTTATGCTAGACTTTTCTTTTGACTGCTTGCTTCATTTGGCGAGCAGACAACATAATGATGGTCGAGGGCATATACAACTCACTTATTTACTATTAACCGCAGTTAGAGACCAATGGCATCCAAGTTGTTTCATTACACATATATTTTCACTAAATATGTTCATATCTGTTTTAGGATTCCTGTATTGCATACCAGACACCTGAACCCAGTGCTCCTATTGAAACAAACCAGAACTTCCTCCAGTCTGAACCAAAGTCAGTAGCAGCAGGCACACTGAGCTGCATACCTGCAGAAGCAGAGAATTTGCATGAAATAAATCAGGCTTGGGAGGCGTTATTGTCTTTTCCTGCTTTTTCTAGTATACTCATTGCATTAAATTGATATGTTTAAAAGGTTAATATGTATTCAACATAGAATATGTCTGGTAATACATGAATAATATTCTGCCTGTTCTTATTTAAAGGAACAGTAACACCAAAAAATATATAGTGTTTTAAACATTTGCTTTCCATCCACTCCCTCCAATCATCTCTATCTGTATCAGCCAATTGATTGTAAAAACTGCTAGTTATATATGTAATTTATCAAGTATTTTAATAAGAAATCAAATTTCATAAGCATAGAATAAAATCTGTCAAAATATACATTACATTTTACGTATGGCATATATTCATTCTAGAAAAAAAAAGAAGAATCTTTTGTGACCTGACCATGGCAAGTTGTCAGCCAGACTCTCCATCTGATAATGACTCTGAAGCATGGCAAAAATTAAATAAGAAAGATACGAGTGATTTTTTTTTTGAAGTACTATTGAAATTTAAACAATGTAAAATCTATTTGTTTTTATTAAAATTCTCTTTTCAATCTTAGACAGAGACTTATCGAGATGATGAGGACAGCACAACTGAGAGACAACGAGGACGATCCCTGTTTTCCTAACGACCCAACCAGGAGACAGACGTCCCATAGTGAAAATCCAGCTGAGCAAGTTCATCATAGACAACAAAATCTTGATTGGTGCCAAAAGTAAAAATTGCGTTCTAATGCCCACAGTCAAAGAATGCATTTGCTACAAAGAAATCGCAAACGTTGTAACTTTGATGGATCCCACGATCACCTGCATTGCTGAGAATCCAACATTTATTGAACGCTGATTTTGTTTATTTTATGTTGGGAATGGTAAAGAATTTGAAGAAGCATCCCAGTGATGATGACTATCATAGGTAAGTATCACTTTATGATCTAAGATCGAGGCTACTGTATGCAACTAATCTTCCCAAAAATCCCTTCTCCCCAGCAATAAAGCCTATGCGTGGTTTTTTAGAAAGAAAGTCTCCCTCCAGTAATTATGACAGCTTTCCAGATACCCTGGCCTGGCGTATCAGCCAAGTGATTATAATGACTGTTAGTTTTTATTTAATTAATTTATTAAAATGTAATTATTTATTTAATTATTTACATAGCAAATGCTGAGTAGCATCTCTCTAAGTAGGCTACTGCTAACCATGATATAGCAGTGTATCCACTACTCTCTACCTGATTTGTCGCCTGTGTTTTCTTATGAGCGACTGCGGGCGACAAATATACTGAAAATGCCTCTCCATTGCAAATAATTTAAATTACTGGTGAAATGACATAACTATTGCTAAATATCAGGAACTTACCTCTGAAGGAAACTGTGGGTGATTTAGCAATGTGTTGGTCATTCCGTCAGCAGTTTTAGACGTTTACAATGGAGAGGCATTTTCAGGAAAATTGACACACCCAGTTGCTCATAAAAAATTGCAGACAACAAATCTCCCCGTTGGCCAATGCCCTAAAGCTTAATGTGGATTCTAGGTCTGTGTCTATCTGCACTCCAAGAATATGCCCTTTTTTGCATAGCCCTAAAGATCAAACCTGTAGTCATAAAGCCAGAACACAGAAAACAAAAAGCCAGAAACAGGCAAAAAAGGCTAATCAGGATATCCACAAGGTGAGGGAAAAAATGGGGAACACAGGAACTCGAGGTACTCACTCAGGAACAAAGTAAAAGGTATTCAGGAACAAGGTTTTCAAGAATCAAGGTTTCCAGGTAACAAGGTTTTCAGGTCGTCAGGTCAGTAACAAACAAATTACATTCAATGACTCAGACTCAGGGCGGGGTTTATAAAAGGAAGGTGATTAGGAATGGGAGACACATGAGGGTAAATGAGGTGGGTGGAAAACATACTGTGAACAGGCAGATAAACAGAAACATTAAACACAAGAGTTTAGGATCAGCCCCAAGAGCCCCCAGTGGCTCACGAGGCAAATGCAGCCAGTGTCCAGAACCTCAAAAACAAGGGTTTGAGTCCAGGGCTGTTCCTGACATAAAGGCTATATGCAGTTTCCCTGATTCGTATGGTCTGTACCGTGGATTCGTTCCGTTGGAAGATTATCCTGCAGTTGATATGGCAGAAGACTTTGACTTTGTGGTCTTATAACATGTTTGCCAAGTTTTTGGTGACTACAAAAACAAAGTAAAAGAAGGGCAGACTCCCCTAGACTAATCCTAAACAGTAACACCAAAACATTACAGTGTATTAAAGATATGACAATATATTATACTGTTGGCCTGCACTGGTAAAACTGGTGTGTTTGCTTTAGACACTCTACTGTAGTTTATATAAACAAGCTGATGTGTAGTCATGGGGGCAGCCATTCATGCACAGGACACTCGGTTAATAACAGATTATTATAAATCCCATTGTATACTACAGAGCTTATTTGTTATCTTCTGAGTATCCTGTGCCTTTTCCAGCTTTGAATGGCTGCCCCCATGACTACACAGCAGCATGTTATATCAACTATTTTAGAGTTTCTGAAGCAATTACATCTGTTTTACCAGTGAAGCACAACAGGACAATATTTTTTAGATCATTTTAATATTATTTTTTGGTATTTTTGTTTTTTTAAAGTGTCTTTATTAAAATTTATTGCACTTACAATTTGTAAAATTATAGGTGCAATACGGGTATAGGATCCGTTATCCGGAAAGCCACTATACAGAAAGCTACCATAATAACATAGCATACAATAGCCGCTATACACAAATAAACCATAGCTGTATATTTTAATAAAGACACTTATAAGATATATATTTACAAGGGGACTTATATTGTAACTGAAAGAATTGCATATTTTTTTGTTGTTCTTTGCCTAGTTATAGCGTCCCATTTTTATGATATATACAAGTTTTTAGTGGCATGCTTATTTTATTTTTTTGGATATAAAAATATTTAATCAAAACAAATGTGTAAAAATATTTGCTGTGCTGTGTCTATCATAGACATGTATGTCCTCTGTTACTGTATATATTACATGGCTCTGAACATTATACAAAATGTACTGAGGACAATTACAATGTTGCCCTTAAAATTTTTATGCTGATCAAAAATAAAACACATTTGTTCTTTCAAGAAATGTTTAATTTCCAGTCCATTTTTTTTTTCCTTTAACACAAGCATAGTATAACAGTCCGAAAGGGGGGAGGTAGAGAGGTAAGGGAAAAGATAAAATATACATATATCAATATGATATAAAGTTCATGGTGTTTGAGACCCCTTGAATAACTTGGCGTTTGTTGGAAGATTTCATTCCGTTGCTTATGGGTGATGGTTTGGTTAAGATCTTTCTCCCACAGCTCAATTAATTTTTGTGACGTATCCACGTGTTTTTACAGGAATATCCTGTACGCTAGGGCTATGTCTTTTGGTTTTGTTGGTAGTAGTTCAAATAGTGTTGGAGCACCTACACAGTGCCACTTGTTGGTTTGTGTGAAATGTCTTATTTGCAGGTATGTGTAGAGTTGCTGACCAGGTTTGGTTTGGAGTGAGGAGAATGTACATAAGTGAGTACTTATTTGTCATAAATATCACCAATAGTATTTATTTCTGCCGTTGTCCATGTGGAAAGTTACAGGTTCTGTATGCAGTATTCCAAGTAATGTAAAGAAAAGAATAGCAGTTGATGGTTTATGAAATTGTGTGTTCTTTTTCATATCGTTACAGATTTTTATTGTAGCTTTTAGTGTGGGTGGGAGCGTTGTCACTTTAGGATGGACTTGGTGTTTAGTTTGTAGTATGACACTTCCCCAAACTTGAATTGAACTTGGAATTTTCTGAATTTTCAGCCTGTGGGTTGCCCTTATCACCTTTCTAGTGTCTACAATTGTCCCCCATAGACAAATCCCGTCTGCTCATTTTTTTATGTTGGCAGTTGAGGTTGTAGTCTGTTTGCTAGTATGTTGGCATAAATGTTTATGTCAATAATTGGGGGAGAACAAGGTGCTCCAGAATTAAATGTAGAGTAACTCACCAAACAGTGAAAGTGGTCCGGGTGCACCAGCCCCAGACCCACAGCTTTAGGGAGCGGTACATCAGGGAAAGAAGAAGCAGAGCTGACCGGCACTCGAAAGGATCCACAGGACCACAGATATTCAGTTAAAAAAAAAATATTTTATTGGTAGAAAAGTTAAAAATATAGCTGCATCTCCATCCACCCAAGGCGTTTCACACACCTTTAGGGTGCTTAGTCATGGGCTCATGCTGACAAATTTGAAGTACTCACTCTTTGTGCAAAAATTTCTATAACTAGTAAAAATATGCACAACAAAGAAACAAAAATCTGTTAGCCCTTTAAGATAATTTGAGATCTAAGAATAATTTGGGCACAAAGATCCTTGTAAACAATTTGTATTACAATAGGTCAAAAGCTAGAACGATGTTGTAAGGCTGCAGGTGACTTATCTGGTTTCTCTACAGTTGTCAGATGTTTTGGCATTGTGTCTGTCACAGAAACATATGTGGTTGTGGTAGTCAGGATCGAGGAGGAAGCCCTCTTGAGGGAGCAAGGTCGCGGTGTCCAAAGGGTTAAACAAAGGAGTAGTCAGAATCCAGGCAAGAGTTCACAGGCAGGCAGATAACAGCAAAGTCCAAAGTCCAGGCAAAAGGGTCAGGATAATAATCAGGAACAAGATTTCAGCAATAGCAGCTCACAGGGAACCCAGGATACACTCAGGAAATGTTTCTTATACTTGGGCGCCATTCTGGCATCTTGGTAGCGTTTTTATATTCGAATTTGGCGCCATAGTGACGTCACCGCTACCCACGAGGCGGCCATGGGCGCCGCCATTTTGGGAGCGACGCCGGCAGGGGAGGACATGCCGCCCGGAGCTCCTGGAACTGCTCCGGGCGGCGATCGTGACACCTGTTCCCTGTTGGTATTGAAGTTGTGAGAAAGGGCTGCAAGACTTGTTCTTGCTATAATAGAGTCCATGATAAAATGGATGCGTTTGGTTCGGTATTTAAGTATTTTTGAATGGTAGCACTCCAAGATTCCTGTGTGGCAGTTGTTCACCAAATGTTTGAGGTCTTTAATAAGTAACGATCTCTGTAAGCATTAGATAAGCAGCGCTGTCTTTTACAAGCCACTCTTTGGATTGGCATTGTTCCATTGCTAATTTAGAATGAGTGAATTTGGGGTACTGTTTGCAGCCTCGCCATGTATGTTTGTTGACAATGTGGTGAAGTAGAGACAGCCACATTTTTCTCAGCATATCTTGATATCCCTGACAGTTATGGATACACCACCAGAAGTGCCTTTTTATTGTCTCAATCCACAATCCTAAAACTTTGCATTGTTTTCGTCGACTCGCTGCAATTCATTTTTTCTTTACGTTTTTGGCATAGTGCCACACATCTAGTTGATGATTGATTTTGTATTTTTCACTCTCTAATTGTTTTTTGATAGTGGGATGCTTGTCAGTTGCAACAATACATATGTCAATTTTGTCGTTGACGACTCTGTCAAGGCATCTTGTAAAAGCAAGATTTTCCATGGCAGGAGAGGATGATGTTTCACTGCGCTGAACTATTTCAAAATCAACAATTGTATCATTGGCAAGATCAATGAAGCTGTAGGTGCAGTATTTGGCAGAGAAACCAGGGCTATCACACTGACCGCCCCCCGCAAGTGCAACAGGCTGGTTTCCGATCTGCTGTCTAATTTGCGTACGTTCCTTTTGCCAGAAATGGTGGACTGCTTGGAATAGAAATTGTCGTTGATATCGAAACAAGGTTCTTTGGGAAATTTGTTGTACACCAAACACATACAGAACCTTTTTTTCACCAATCGTGCTATAACTGTCGTTTGAAAAGTGTTTTGAGCAAATCCTGTAATTGTCATTTTTTTTGCAACTAAGTATTTTATTAGACAAAGCATCGATTTCCTCAGACGAATACTGTTTGGATTGCATAAGCCATTCTCTAATCCTATCAATGTTTTTTTGGAAAAACATGGAGAATAACACTCTCATTCATCTTTTTGCTGCCAGTCCAACTATAGCAGTTTTTTACCAAGCACGAAGGCATTCTCCTGGAATATGCAAAGCAATTATTTTAGTAGTTTGCAAATTTTTGGCAACACTTTTTACATTTGAATATTAGTGTCTTTGAAAGTAAGATATATATTAAAATTACAATTTTTGCACAAATGTGTGTATGCAAGAATGTATGTATGTATGTATGTATGTATGTATGTATAGGGATGCACCAAATCCACTATTTTTGATTCGGCCGAACCCCTGAATCTTTCGCAAAAGATTTGGCCGAATACCGAACCGAATCCAAATCCAAATCATAATTTGCAAATTAACAAAAAAACATTATCCACTGTTACTATAGGCACCAACTCCAACAGTTTTCTCCATTGCTGATTTGCCATCTGTGAACAAAGACCCCTACAGTGAATTATTTGCCATAAGACCCTACTTACTGCACAAAGACCCCACAAAACCATATATTTATGGAAAGTACACATTCTGATGAATCCAAAATGAGTAATTATGTCTTTCTACTACAAACCACCATACTGCAATGCTACGCTAAAAGCAGCAGTTTATATGACATTTCTGAAAATATTGCAATTGGCCGCATTTTTCATACCCAATTTCGTACATAAAATTATAAAACACCCAAAATATTGATGCAAAGGGTCTACTAAACAGTTTAATGCCCAATATGCATAGATATACCAAAGAAGCTGGCTATGTAGCCATGGGGCAGCCATTCAAGCACAGGACACAGAGTAGATAACAGATAAGTACTACTACTATAGTTGATATAAACAAGCTGCTGTGGGGGCAGCCATTCAAGCACAGGACACAGAGTAGATAACAGATAAGTAATGTATGCTATTTAAAATTAAAATTTTGCGCCTGTTACAATGAAAGCCGGTGCAGGCATTTCCTATTGGCCGCCAATGTCACATGGTGCGGTGCAATGCACAATGACGTCACGCGCGCCTGAAGCAGTAAGGGCAGAATCTCTTGGATTAAACAGACGCATTGGATTGGCTCTTGCAGTTTTTTTTTTCAAGCTGGAGGTGTTGTCAGCAGGAAGCACAGGAAGTAACTGTTACCCCAGGGAGACTTGCTTGTGTTATATCTTTATTATATGCCATATATGTATATTGTATATATATATACATTGTGATTTGTATCTAAGAATGTTGTGTAATTTACATATTAGATAGTATCAGGACATAACAAAGACAAGCTTCAAAGACACCCTATGTAGAATACAGTTGTTAAATCCCCTCCCCTTTGACCAGGGGCAGCTAGAAAAGCAAACCTTCCTGTCTACACACTGCCTTTCCCCATTCCATTGTCCTGATTCTGGAACGAACTGCCTCAGGAATCCATGCCCTACCCCCCAAGATTAATGTATTGGTCACTGACCAACCAGAACCTGACATGTACTTATGGTCAGTCTATAGGTTAATACAATAGCCTAAGTTAGGCAGAGAGTGCTGGGAGTTCCTGAAGTGAGGACATAGATGACAGACCTACTGGAATGATGAGTATCAGAGAGGCAGTGGATTTAGATCTACAGATGCAGCCACTTTTTTTGGTACATTTAACGCGCTGTGACGCTAGATAAGCAGCAGCAAGCGCGATACCTAGAGATGTCTCGTCGCATTTAACGCAGTTTCAGTTTTTAAATTGGCTGCAATACCAGCTTTGGCCACTAGATGTCTCCAAGCGCTATGTATTGCTTCAGATAGGAATCTACGTGAGCTGCCGTGAGAGGTGAGAGGAGACAGATCGTTCCAGCCACAATCTCCTCATAAAATGAAGAGCTGGAGAAACGATCTCTTTGTATTCAGCTAGAAGATTAAGGCAGTGTGATTTATATAAAAGTGTGGAGATATGTTTTTGATGGAGAGTAACACTAATTATAAATTGTATTTGTGGATGACTTTGCATTGGGTTATTATAGGGGATCTGCACTCAGAACTTTAAAACAAATCCATGATCTGCCCTTATGTTTTTTTTAATTATGCTGAAGTTTTTTTAAATTAGCAGATTGCAATGTAATTAAACAAAAAATAATCAGAAATGACTGTCAAATCATTTATAACATCAATTGTGTAGGACATGTACCTGCTCAGGCTTTATAGCTTAGTGGGCTTGTTGCAGGATTATGATGCTGAAGGTCATGAGTTCAATTCCTGAGAGTTTTTTACATAATTTTTTTTTCCTCTAGTTTTAACTATTTATTATTTTTAACTATTTACTAAATAAACTTTGTTTTACTTGATATACCACAGAAAGAGCACTTGCTGCTTGTTGAATTTTATGCTCATCCTAAAACCTTAGTACATGTATTGGCACTGGACTAGCGTTTATAGAAGGCTGTTTCTTGAGCCCTCATACAGCACCAGGTCAGTTCTATCAACTGTGGATAAAATATGGGTAAACTATTTTATATGCCACCTCCCTATAATGCCATTGATTTTTCAAAACGATAGCCAATCCATAGAGAATTTCACCTAAATATCTAAATACTGTATATCATAATTTTGGTAATAAATGTTGTCATTAGTGACCAAAACAAGCATATGTGTGCGTTGGTACATCTACAATCTAAACATCTGAATCTCCAGATAAACCAAAGTATTGATTCTGTTGGCTGGGCTGCTAACCTCTAAAGTTGTCTGTATATATCTCTTGTACATAAATCCTGGGGAGTAAGCTTGGAAGGCATTTTTCCAATGTAAATTTTCCCACATTTTAAATCCAAAAAAGGCAAAATATTTTCAGGGAATTAGAGCCACAGGTCTACATATTCCCAGTAGCAGGACTATCATGTGTATCCCCCGTCCCCCATGAAGTCAGGCTGCTGTCTGATTACCATGTAAAAGCTTTAAAGCTGAAACTCCAGGTGTGCCTTCAGAGCGATCCGATGCAACGCAAAGATTCGCATGTGTCATGTGAGATGCGCCGCATATAAGGTAAGTAATAGCAATGTCAGATGTTGTCTCTGCGTGCATCCGACGTGACACAACTGTCAGATGAAGATGCAACATGCAGCACAACAACATCCGACATTGCTATTACCTATCTTAGATTTGGCGCATTCCGACGTGATGCGTCGGCTCACTCTGAAGACACCCGTGGAGTTCCCCCACTGGCTCCTGCATTGTTTATATCTCAGGGTTCAGGCTGTAAAAGCCCTCCATTGTTGCTCAAACCTAAAGCTGGCCATAGATGCAAAGATCCGATCGTTCGAATCCTCGAACAATCGGACTTCCCCATCTCCTGACCTGCCACTAGGGTTGCCACCTGGCCGGTATTTTACCGGCCTAGCCGGTAAAAATGATGCCTGATCCCAATGTTATTAATATGGAAAAAAAAATGTATAAGGCCGGTATTTTTTTCCAGAAAAGGTGGCAACCCTACCTGCCACTAACCATTCCAATCATGTTTGGGCCTCGGTGTACTTGAAATACCAAAGCCTATTTTGACTCCCAGTCCAGACCTAGTTCACAACTTACTGTATGTACTACAGGGCACATTATTCACCTTTTGGGCTGATCTCTATTTCCACTCGGTGTAGCTAAACGCACATATTTAATAAATATGTTTTTTACTGTATATTACAGTCTATGAGCATTTTTCATAGCGAAATATTTCACCCATCTAGGCCTGGATTTGTGGCGTATGCACGGGCCTAGGGCGGCAAAAGTTTTGGGGAAGTGTGCCATGCTGCTGCATCCTGCGCATGCGCGTGCAGTCGTAGGGGTGCATGTTCCGGGGGTGGGGGGCTGGCACATACTCACAGGCCGTGCCACGCAAAAAAGCGAAATCTAGACCTGCACCCATCATTTCTCCTCACCTAGCAGGCCTGCTCTGGCAATCTGTGGGTTCTGGCAAATGGCAGAGGGGCTGCTATAAGATGCCATAGAATGTCACTCTTTAGTGGGCTGATTAGGTACAATTTGGGCCTCTGTGTATTTGCAATGCCAGGGCCTATTTTGACTCCCACCCAGATACTACAAAAGGCAAGGCTTGTATAGATGGTGGTTTCTCTCCCTACACATCACCATCTCCCACAACCTCTTACTAAGCACATGGAATACAACAGCACACAACCCCCACCCCTACCCTTTGTTGTCTGTACCTTAATCACCTTAAATGTGTACTGCTGTGCACTTTAGCTAATTTGCATTTGAAAGCACAAGGGCTTGCTCATGTGAACAGCCTCACACGTAGGACTTTAGTAGGGGGTTGGGGCTGTTAACAAGAGGCACTGGCAGCCGCACCACCTAGAGCTAAACTCTACGGGCGACTTCAGCGCGATCCAATGCAACATTCACATGTGTCACGTCGGATGCGCCGAATCTAATGTAAGTAATAGGAATGTCGGGTGTTGTTGCAGCGTGACAACATCCCACATTTCTATTAATGACATTAAATTCTGCTCATCCAACGTGACACATGCGATCTGTTGGCTCATGCTGAAGTCGCCCATGCAGTTTTACATTCAAATGTAAATAGCCGGCTGCACGATTCATTTTCCGAATTTGGGTGACTAATCTCCCTGAATCTGCCTGTGTGCCCTGACCCTTAGATGTACAGAAACTTGAAAGCAAATGTTTTTTTTGAATCTCAGCCATAAAGCAGGACAGGACTGCTGCTTACAATGGGGATCAGATAGGATCTGTGCAGCCACTGGGACAGAATGTTCTGTTATACAGATAGCTAGAATCTCAGCTGCCATAAAGCAGGACAGGACTGCTGCTTACAATGGGGATCAGATAGGATCTGTGCAGCCACTGGGACAGAATGCTCTGTTATACAGATAGCTAGAATCTCAGCTGCCATAAAGCAGGACAGGACTGTTGCTTACAATGGGGATCAGATAGGATCTGTGCAGCCACTGGGACAGAATGTTCTGTTATACAGATAGCTAGAATCTCAGCTGCTATAAAGCAGGACAGGACTGCTGCCTACAATGGGGATCAGATAGGATCTGTGCAGCCACTGGGACAGAATGTTCTGTTATACAGATAGCTAGAATCTCAGCTGCCATAAAGCAGGACAGGACTGCTGCTTACAATGGGGATCAGATAGGATCTGTGCAGCCACTGGGACAGAATGTTCTGTTATACAGATAGCTAGACTCTCAGCTGCCTTAAAGCAGGACAGGAGACATCCCAGGCCCTTCATCTAGAACTTCCTAAATTTCAGATATAGGGAAGCTGTGTGTAGGCATCAAGGAGAAAGGCCCTGCTTACGTGGAATGGCAGCCCCATGTCGCTCTACTCAGACAACTGCTGATGAAATAAGCAGTGCACCACCTTCCTAGGGGTAAAGAGAAGACTATTATGTCTCTACAGAAACACAGATGCAGCCGGCCTTATACTGGCTGCACTGCTACATCACTAGTGCATGCATTCTATCCACAGGTTGCACAGAGTACGCACATCTACTGTATATGAGAAGCGTGGTTGTGCCCCAGGCAAGGACTGGCAATCTGTGGGTTCTGGCAAATGCCAGAGCAGCTGCTGCAAGTTGCTATAGATGCTCACTATTTATTGGGCTGCTGGAGGCGGCTGTTTGGGCCTCTGGGTACTTGAAATGTCAGTTGAATCCCAGTCCAGACCTGCTGTGCCCCCTGAACTTCTCTAATTTTAATACAATGCAAAGGACAACCAATATATAAGTGACTATATTTCCCTACTTCTCCACTACTATGCAATATAGCCTCTGAATGCACCCCACCAATATGACTCATGGGGGGTTGGCACCATACACTATAATGCTATAAACGTTACTGCTCCCTGACGTCTGCTGAGACACTAAAGTACAACTCCCCCCCCATATAACTGTACAATTGCTCAGATGTAATTAGTTGTGGTAATGTTTGTTAAAGGAGAAGGAAACCCCCTCGGCGCAAAACCCCTCCCCCCTCCCCTGTGTTACCCCCCTCCCTCCTCCCCCCTGGCCTACCTGTCCCCCTGGGCAAATGCCCCTAACTTGTTACTTACCCTTCTGCGCAGGTCCTGTTCACGGAGTTCACAGTCGCCATCTTCTTCCACGCGCGTCTTCTTCCTGCTTTGACCGGCGTCTTCTGTCGCATGCGCAGTAGGAACATTTACTCGTACGGATCTACTGCGCATGCGCCGAATGTCACAAAGTTTTCCGATTTTACTTCGTGACATTCGGCGCATGCGCAGTAGATCGGTACCGGTAAATGTTCCTACTGCGCATGCGTCAGAAGATGCCATGGCTACACAGCAGCTTGTTTATATAAACTATAGTAGTACTTATCTGTTATCTACTGTGTATCCTGTGCTTGAATGGCTGCCCCCATGGCTACACAGCAGCTTGTTTATATAAACTATAGTAGTACTTATCTGTTATCTACTGTGTATCATGTGCTTGAATGGCTGCCCCCATGGCTACACAGCAGCTTGTTTATATAAACTATAGTAGTACTTATCTGTTATCTACTGTGTATCCTGTACTTGAATGGCTGCCCCCATGGCTACACAGCAGCTTGTTTATATAAACTATAGTAGTGTTTCTGAAGCAAACACATGTTTTACTAGTGATGGGCAACGCTGTATTATATTATCATTACTTTAAAACACTTTTTTTTTGACATTACTGTTCCTTTAACAGAACATGTTATACGCCAGACTGCAAACGCCACAGAAGTCCTTCTAACAATGTACATCATGTCTCCCTATTAACACACTACAACCAACTACACTAGGACCTTTGACGCTGCAAATCCATTACTAGAGTATCTACTGCAAATCCCTGAAGGCCTTTGTGAGCCTTTGGGTCTGTTTCCCATAGTTTTCCAACCCAAATTAACCTGCTTCTATAAGCGCCACGTCTCACTTTGCCACTTGTGTCTCACTACAGATGTGCACATACTGTATATGGATAACACATATCCACTGTACTATTACTAATGTTCTAAGTTACCTGGTTACCACAAAGTAGGTTTATTGTGTAAAATGCTGTGTCCAACTGTCATGAAATTCTGGAGCTTTTGTATAATGTTAATATTGAACCACTGTCACATGAAAATGAACTGCTAAGTTAAAGCTATTTTTATTTCAAAACTTTTTTTTATACATTTTTTTATACATTGCTTTTAGCACTTAAATATTGATTAAATGATTGATTTTAATACCAGAGATTAAATAGGTTTGAAACTATAAACTCCTATTTTAATACATATCTACAAAACAAGGCTACAATCAGCAATTCAAAACCTTACTCTGCATATTATGACTAATAAAAAGTTCAATACAAAAAAAAAAAAAAATGTATTAAGAGATTTGAACCCTTGACCTTCTGCACTAAAATCCCATGCCTAAACCACTACACTATAGCAGCTGACTTTAAAACATTTAGAAAAACTTTCTCTTATAGTTAAATATAGTCAGTAGCATCAAATATTTCTCACAGAATATCTCATTAATTTATTCAGGATAAAGTTTTGTTTTGTTTTTTTAACAGAAAATGGCAAACGTGCTGTTTATTGTTTGTAGTTTTTTTCTAGGTACAGAGCTCAATCTTTTAAGGGAAATAGTTGCATGTTACTATAACTTAGACTTAAGAATGTAAAGCACATACATTGTAAAGCACATACATTGGCTGTGTGTCCCATAGTGTTACAATTAAATGAGTTTTTTTGCAGCAATAACTTATTATTTAGTTTAGCCTGCTCTTTAGCCTGCTCTCTGTCACGGAAGATCTACTGGAGTCGGGTCAGGAATGAAAAGTAGGTCAGGCGCCACCTGGTGTCCATTAGTGGAATTGCGCCTATTTTAATTTAAATGCCTATCTTTTGTACACGTCGGGACAGCCCGATTCCCTGCAGTTAACGCGACTAGCGCATTTAACTTGATATGTTACAGCGCGCCAAACGTACCATCCCTTCTGGCTTCATCTGTAACATATCATCATTTATTCATCATCATTTATTTATATAGCGCTGTCAAGATACGCAGTGCTTATACATATTTCTAATTGTCTTTGTAAATATTTATTATATATTCTATGTAGTGTAACTTGTTTTATGTGTATTACTTCTGAAGATATGTTTCAATAGTTTTTGTAAATAAATATATATATTTTGATTGAACTATCTCTTTCGTTAAAGAACCCTTATAACCAGGAATACTTATGTACATGTGTATATAAGAATAAAAAATAAGAATAAATATATATATTTACATAAATATATCCTTGGTCAACAGTAACATCCAAAATGGCTACCTCAAAGGCTTAACTGCTTTGTCTAAAAAGAAAGAACTTACACTCGCACACCCTGACCGTCCAGAAAAACGCGAATCCCAGGTGCTCGATGATAGAGGAATTTGGCAACCTCAGAAGCAACGTAGAAACAGAACACACCGGCACAACATGGGTACTACTAGCAGGTATAAACTTGCTCGTTTATTGCGGATGCAACGTTTCGGGGCGTGACCCCTTTCTCAAGCATACCGGATATTAGTGCACATAGAATTTAAAAGCATAGCAATTAAGTTAATTAGTGAAAAAAGTGTTGCATTCAATTAATGAAAAAAGGTACAAGTGCATAAATATAGGCCAATAGAAAAATGAATAGTCCAAACTACAAAAATTCTTGGAAAAAATCCTTAAAAAGTCTTTGAAAAAATTTTTTGGAAATGTGACAAAAAAATTACAGTGTCCGTTTTGTAAAATTGAATAAAAATATATTTCAGTCCATTCTTGCGCTACTTGCGTTTATATTAGTAAAAAACTGTGTCCAACAATAATTATTAACCATAATTATTATGCTTAACTGCTTTGTCTGTCAGCTTTGTCCAGTCCCTGTCATGCATCTTCAGCCAGCATAAGCTATCCCGGGCTTCCCTATCCAAACTGACACCATTTGGTATTTCCAATTCTCTTTGAATCTACGATCATTCTAGGACTTTCAGTTTGCTCCTTCTCTTCCTCTTTTTCAGATCCCTCTTCAGAAGTTGTCAAGTCCTCTGGGGCAAATTCACGTTAGTGCAAAGTGGCTAACGCTAGCTCAAATTCGCCAGCGTGACGTCATTTCGTTACTTCGCCGATTTACTAACGGGCGCTGGTGTAAATTCGCTACTTCGCACCCTTACACCAGACGAAGTTGCGCTATGGCGAAGGGACTTAACTACGCTAATTCACTAACTTGTGGATTTTCATGAACGTTAACTCTTGCGCCAGACTTGCATTCGCCAACTGAGACCAGGCGAAGTGCAGTAGAGTAGATAAGGATTGCTTCAAAAAAAGTTGAAAATTTTTTCTAAGTCCCAAAAAACGCTGGCGTCTTTTCCTTTTTAAGGGTTATAGGCTGAAAAAGATCGTACTTTTTTTTGGGGGTACCCTCCTTCCCTCCTACATTTCCTAACTCATGGCACCTTAACTATACAGTGGGCACATGTGTAGGGCAAAATAACAACTCTAATTTTATGAAGCTTTCCCGGGCTTGTGTAGTGTAATGTATTTGCTGCTACATATACGTCCATTGTACTTTAACTTGGCACCGTATGCAAATTAGGCTTCGCTAGCGTAACTTCGCTTTGCTTGACGAATTAACACTAGTGCAACTTCGCTACCGTTCGCCTCCCTGAGCGCAACTTCGCATTTTAGTGAATTTGCGTAGCGCTGGCAAAACTACGTCTGGCGAAGTGCGGTGGAGTGTGGCGAAGCTATCGCCGGCGCAACTTTGGATCTTAGTGAATTTGCCCCTCTGTCTCTCTCTGTTTTCAATGAATCGACTCTTATTTTTGGATGGATTTAGTGGAAAACAATCTGGTGCCTGTGAGATTTCTGTTCTGTTTCTCATGCACTCTAGTAGATTTTGAAACTGTGAAAATATCCTCCGGAATTTTTTTGTACATCTCGGGAACATCATAACAACAAACATTTTCTATGGAGTATGGGGGAATCTGCGCTCAGCCCAACAATGGTTATGCAGTGAATGCCTCAATCCTCTTGTATGGATGTACCGTACATCCAAAGGTATCAATCTTAGTAGAAAGTAAAAGGAGAGCACTCAAATTGCAGATTTAACTGCTTATGCTTATTTATTTCAGTCTGTGAGACACGACATGTTTCGGGCCCAAAAAAAGCCCTTTCTCAAGTGTCATTTTCTATGGCAGTTCCATGGGTCTACACATTCCATATTGACACCATTTGTTTTTTTTTTAATTCTCTTTGGTTCTACGAACATTCTTGGACTTCTCTTCCTCTTTTTCAAATCCCTCTTCAGAATTGCCTCTGTCTATCTTTTTTCAATGAATCTTCTTCTCTTATTTTTGGATGGATGTAGTGGAAAACAATCAGACTCCTGTCAGATTTCTGTCTAGTAGATTTTGAAACTGTGAAAATATATTATATCAATTAATTATAAATATACAATATATATATACATTTCATAGAGATATAACAAAGGATTTAAAAGTTATATTCCAAAACACACAAAAATGTATAATTTTTTAGTTTTTTTTAAATCTTCTATAAGCTTCTATATTCTTGATCACTAATCACACTACAACTATGATACTATTCTCTGAAATGTAATGGTGTGTTTATAACCAGTAAGCATACTCATAGTACCGATAAGCAATTTTATAGTAACAGTGACCTACAAGTTATAAATCAAAAGGTAAGGAATGAAGGAACAAAAAGAAAATGCTGAAGGTGCAAATATATTTGGACACTTATGCAGTCTGCTTGTGCAGTGACAGGATATTATAACTTGCAGAGGCTAACATTATTCTTGGACTAGGCTAATGTGAAACAAATACTTTTAAAATTTAAAGAATTAAAATCTTATTTCTCATGAATGGCCGTAATGAGGCATGAAAGATGATTTTAAAACATAGATCAGGTGTAACCAAACTTTTTGTCACAGTGAAACACATTCAATAGTAAAAAGAGATGGAGAGCAACTAAAGCATGATAAATATTTCTTTGGACTGTTAAATGAGGGTTGTGATTGGCTATTTGCTATCCTCTATGTGGACTGGCAGTCTACAGGTGACTATTTTTGGGAGTAATTCTTTTTTTTATACAACCAAGATTTTACCCAAAGTCAGGAATACAAACACATTGGGTTGCTTTGAGGCCACTAGGAACAACATCCAAGGGGTTGGACAGCAATGACACTCACAAGTCACTGTTTGGGGATCAATGACACAAACAGTATTGTAAAATGGTTTTAGTGTGTAATAGCTAATAAAAGATATCTGCGGTTATATACATGTCTGTATGATCAAACAATTTATAGTACTAGATGTAAAATATAGTTCATAATCCATCAAAACTTTGTTTTTTTATGCATACACTGTCAGAAACTTCAGAGGTGGAAGGAGTAAACTGTCATCTTCAGTCATAATTGTTATTACTAAAGAAACTAAAATGAATAATTTTTAATTAAATGCATCTCAAAGTGATTTTTGTATGTTCTATAACATTCAGAGCACTTTCTGGCACATAATAACATAACTATATGCAAGAACACTTTAAAAATAAAAAAAAATGTTTTGCTTTACATTTTTTTTTAAAAAAAAATTGAGTGATGGGGAAATAACAGAATTAATATTAAATATGATAAATGGCTTATAAAAATGATCAATTCAGCAATTAATGAATAAATGATGTTTGTTTAAAATCGATTCATTGAATTAATTATACTGCTGCAGATAACATGGAGATATAAATGTGATTAAAAAATGACAAGAAAAAGATATGTGCAGTAAAAAATTGGTTTATTAGACGATGTTCTCATCATTTCAGATAAAAACGATACTGGTAGAAATTGAAGTAAAAACATTGGTGGACAGTGTAAAACTTAATGTGGCATGGAGAGATGCAGAATTGAAAGCAATGCTTAACAGATATGCCTAAGATTGTTTGGGGGTGTTGTATGCCTGACACGAGGGGTCATGGGGGAGGAATACATTTTGAGCATGCACACTTTCATCAAGGAGACACAGGATGTGATGGGTACATAACCACCATGGCGGCCGCAAAGTCCGCAACGGGGAATAACTTCAATATCTTGGTAGAAGTTATGGAAAGTGAATTAGGTAATTAAATTATAGAGGTTCAGGAAGGGGGCAGCCAAGCAACAGTTTACAATAGGTATTAAAAATTACCTTTCCTTCTCCTTTAAGCATTTTGGGGCAAATTCACTAAGATTCATAGTTGCGCCAGCGTCCGCTTCGCCCTACTTTGCCGCGCGTATTTTCACCAGCGCTACGCAAATTCACTAAAATCCAAAGTTGCGATCAGTCGAAGCGTAAGGCTGCGAAGTTGCACTAGCGTTAATTCGCCAAGCAAAGCGAAGTTACGCTAGCGATGCTTAATTTGCATACGGCGCCAAATTGAAGTTACAATGGAGGTATATGTAGCATCACTACACAAGCCTGGGAAACCTTCAAAACAGTAAATAAAATTTTATTTTGCCCTACACATGTGCCCACTGTATAGTTAAGGTGCCATGAGTTAGAAAAAGGTAGGGGGGAAGGAGGGTAGCCCCAAAAATAATTTCGATCTTTTTCAGCCTATCACCCATAAAAAACGCTAGCGTTTTTTGGGACTTAGAAGATTTTTTAACTTTTTTTGACGCAATCCCTATCTACTCTATTGCACTTCGCCTGGTCTGAGGTGGCGAAGGATGTCTGGCGTAAAAGGTAGCGTTCAGAAAGATGTGCGTGTCAGTGAATTTGCGTAGTTACGTCCGTTGCGCAAATTCGCCAGGCGTAAGGGTGCGAAGTAACACTAGCGAATTTACGCCAGTGTCAGTTAGTGAATCGGCAAATTAACGAAAATGCGCTACGCTATCGAATTAACGCTTCGTCCTTTAGTGAATTTGCCCCTTTGTGTACACAGACAATTAACCATAAGATGGTCATAACAAGCAGTAGAGGCTTCCCCATTTAGTGTAGGCTTTTTTAAAAAAATATATATTTTTCTTGGGACTGATAAAATTGGTAAAATGTTTTCTAAAATGTTGAAAACTTTATTTTAAGTATAATTCCACTGTAGTGTTTTTCTATGTAGTTATCTCACTAAAATAATTTTTCTCTTGTATTCATCAAAAGCTTGTAAGAAAACATCTATGTACAGATAGGAGCAAGTTAGCAGACTTGAAAAGAAGCTTTACACAAACACATTCATAGAGGTCTTTCTGAATTAATAAAGAAATACAGTACATAAACACGTACATTATTTCCCTAAGATTCTTTAGCACATGTTGAGGGTTGTATTTAGGAAACAAAACAGTACCACTGTAATATCTTATGGCTTTTTATAATGGGAGGGTGTTATCTGCCTTATTCTGCAATTATTCCCAGTCTTGTTTAATTGAAACATCAACTTGGCCACACAGGTGATGTATTGTTGAGCTAATAATCTGATGTATCACTTCATTGAATGTTCATGAATTCTGTAAATGTCTAGTGAAAAGCTGTTGTAAATGTCACTGAAATTTACTAGCAACGCATTAAACAGTAACTCTGAAGAAAATCACTTCAGCTTATCGTATATTTACTAGCAACGCATTAAACAGTAACTCTGAAGAAAATCACTTCAGCTTATCGTATATTACAACTGTGCCCATTGTGGACTTGGTGGAACAGATTCCTTTATAAAGCACCTCCATTCTATTAATACCTTATGTGATAAAGCACTTGTACAGGTGCATTTACTAAATTATAATTTTGGCAAAATTCAGGTAAATATAATCAGAATACAAGTTCCCTTTTATGGTGCAGGTGAAACTGTTTGGTAAAATCACACAATGCCGAAAACGGAGTTTTAATTGGTTGTTATGAGAGGGACAATGAGAAGACATTTCCAACTCATATAGTTCTTTACTTTTATTCAATAAGATCTTAATACATTGAGTAGTAGGCTACATTGTTAGTATGTAAAAGCTTTTTGCTCTTCAACATCATTCTATTTTTCAAGAAAAAGGGAACCATGTCAATTGATCATTCATGAATTGCTGCCCAGACAGCAGTAGTCCTGATACATGTCTTGTTGCTGTAATGCATGTTTATAGAATCTTTGTTGAAATGGGTTTATTGAACCATCAGAAATTAATATACTGAAAAAAGCATTACTCATCACTGAAATTATATTGTTTTGAATCATTCAACCTAAAATTGATTTATTGTTTGAATTGTTTTTCAAAATAATTGACCTGCTTTGAATAAAAAAATCATTTTCTATAAAGAAATACCATATAGGACTAGTTGGCAATGGGTCGTCAATTTTCATATTGCTGGAAACCATCAATATAACTAGCAGGCTCAATTTATTAACTATTAATTCTAACAAACATATGTGCTTAACTGCAATTGCCAATAGCAAGTCTTCATTTGCCAACTTACGGCTAATAGTTGATTATTGGCAACTACCTATTGTTATTAACCCCCCCCCCCCAGTGGCTCATGATTTGGATTCTAAAGAAACAAGGCACGGGGTGTTTCATGGATATAAGAAAGGTATTTGGGAAGGGTGCAAAAGAGGAGAGAAAGGCTCATTGAGGAATTTCAAAAACTGAAATGTAATATAAGCTTTAGAAACTTTCTAAATATAATCAATAATTGTATATTCCCAGCATAAAAAAAACAAATGGTGGCAAAATTTAAACCTTTTTGAATGTTTTTGTTTTCAAATGATTATGTGCATGAGTTATCCAATGTCCAGCCCTGCTTAACCTGTCATAAGACACTATGTTCCCTTGGCCCACCAAGTTATAACATGTAACAAATTAATCAATAAGTACTTAGCACAAAGTTGTTCATGGACTGGTCTGATTGCTTTCTTGGAGGTAGGATGGTTGAAAAAAGACAAAGTCCATCAAGTTCAACCCCTCCAAATGAAAACCCAGCATCTTTACACACACCCCTCCCTACTTTTACATAAATTCTATATACCCATACCTATACTAACTATAGAGCTTAGTATCACAATAGCCTTTGATATTATGTCTGTCCAAAAAATCATCTAAGCCATTCTTATAGTCATTAACTGAATCAGCCATCACAACATCACGTTGCTTCAAATGAAAGTTCTTTTCTTCTAGTCTAAAGGGGAGGCCTCTGGTACGGTGATCCACTTTATGGGTAAAAAGGTCCTCTGCTATTTGTCTATAATGTCCTCTAATGTACTTGTAAAGTGTAATCATGTCCCCTCGCAAGTGCCTTTTTTCCAGAGAAAACAACCCCAACCTTGACAGTCTATCCTCATAATTGAAGTCTTCCATCCCTCTAACCAATTTAGTTGCACTTAGTCTCTGCACTCTCTCCAGCTCATTTATATCCCTCTTAAGGACTGGAGTCCAAAACTGCACTGCATACTCCAGATGAGGCCTCATCAGGGACCTATAAACAGGCATAATAATGTTTTCATCGCTTGAGTTAATGCCCTTTTTTATGCAAGACAGAACTTTATTTGCTTTAGTAGCCACAGAATGACACTGCCCAGAATTAGGCAACTTGTTATCTACAAAAACCCCTAGATCCTTCTCATTTACGGAAGCTCACAACACACTGCCATTTAGTATATAATTTGCAGTTATATTATTTTTGCTAAAGTGCATAACCTTATATTTATCAACATTGAACCTCATTTTCCAGTTTGCTGCCCACTCATCTAACTCCTGAGGATTTAGATTCTTCTATTGGGTCTAAAATGTAAGGGCTCTTGCTTAAGTGTTCCTCAATTGGTGGCAGTCACATCCTTAGAGGGTTTACCCACGGCTTATGCTGAATTCTCCAATGTTTTCTATAAAAGAGCCGCAGAAACATTACCCCCTCATAGGTGTTATGACTGCCCAATTGACCTCATTCCTGGGTCTACTCCCCCTAAAGGGAGAACTTATCCTCTTTCGTTGCCCTAAGCCCAAGCAATGAAAGAGTACATCAAAGAAAATCTCAAAAGAGGTTTTATTAGGCCCTCTAGTTCCCCTGCTGGTGCTGGGTTCTTTTTTGTGGGCAAGAAGGATGGAGGTCTTCGCCCATGTATTGAGTATAGGGGCCTTAATAAAATTATCATCAAAAACCGTTATCCCCTTCCACTGATTTTTGAGTTATTTGATCAGGTCAAAAATGCTACCATCTATTCCAAACTTGACCTTAGGGGTGCATATAACCTCATTCGTATGAGGGAAGGGGATGAGTGGAAAACGCTTTAACACCAGGGATGGCCACTACGAATATTTAGTTATGCCATTCGGTCTTTGCAACGCCCCGCAGTGTTCCAGGAATTTGTCAATGACATCTTCCGGGACCTGCTGGGTTTATTCGTAGTGGTATATCTTGACAATATTCTAATTTTTTTCCTCTAACTTGGGTGACCATCAAAAACATGTCTGGGAGGTTTGGCTCAGGTTAAGGAGGAATAACTTATTTGCAAACTTGAAAAATGCACCATTGTGGTTTCGTCTGTCCAATTTTTGGGGTTTAATATCTCCGGTAAGGGTCTAGAAATGGATCCTGGGACGGTTAAGGCTGTACTGGACTGGGCTCAGCCTCTTTCTTTACGTGCAACCCAAAGTTTCTTTGGTTTCGCCAATTATTTTGTCAATTCATTAAATCATTTCTTTGGTGGTGTCTCCAATTACGGATCTAACCAAAAAGGGTGCACATCCAAGTATGTGGCCTCCCGAGGCTAGCCAAGCCTTTGAATTTCTTAAGAAAGAATTTGTGTCTGCTCCCATTCTTCGTCACCCTGATTCTACTCTTCCTTTTATTGTAGAGGTTGATGCCTCAGAGGTTGGGGCAGAGGCGGTTCTTTCTCAAAGGCATCCGATAACCAACAAGGTACATCCATGTGCATTCTTCTCTAAGAAATTTTCACCTGCCAAAGCCAATTATGACATTGGTAATAGAGAATTGTTGGCTATCAAATGGGCCTTTGAGGAATGGCAACACTTGTTGGAGGGGGCTAAACATACTATAATGCTTAACGGTTGAATCCTAGGCAGGCTAGATGGGCTTTATTTTTTACCCAGTTTAATTTCTCCCTCACATACAGGCCTGGTTCCAAAAACACTAAGGCAGATGCAATCTCTAGGATCTTTGAATCTAATTTGTCTGAACCTATTGAGTGTGTTCCCATCATTCCTGTGACTTGATTGTGGCAGCTCTGGGATCTGATTTTGCCACACTACTGTCTTCAGTACAATCCTCTGCCCCTGTAGATATTCCTTCTGGGAGGTTATTTGTACCTGAGGATTTAAGGGAATAGGTTCTGGGTGAGGCTCATAATTCTAAGATGGCGGGACATCCTGGTATTTCTAAAACCTTGTCTTTATTGTCTCGTAATGTGTGGTTTAAACAAGATGGTTTAAACAAGATGTCAAAAATTTTTTTAATTCCTGTCTGTCAAAGGTCAAAATCTTCTAGAAACCTGTCACAGGGGTTGCTAAGGCCATTGCCTATTCCTGACAGAACCTGGTCCCATCTGTCTATGGATTTTCTGGTTGATCTCCCTCCACCTCAAGGGAAGACAGTGATTTGGGTGGTGGTGGATAGGTTCAGCAAAATGAGTCATTTCATTTCCCTCCCACATCTGCTAAAACTTTGGCAGAGTTATTTATTTCTAATATTTTCAAATTACATGGTTTTCCGGTCAATTTTGTTTCTGATAGAAGGGTACAGTTCGTTTCTAAATTTTGGCGAGCATTCTGCTCTTTGGTTGGGATTGATTTGATATTCTCTACCGCATACCACCCTCAAACTGAAAGGGTTAATCAGTCCCTTGAACAATTCTTAAGGTGTCTGACAACCAATCCTCATGGGCTGAACTATTGCCCTGGGCAGAATTTGCTTACAATAATGCAACTCATGCTTCTACTGGTCAATCTCAGTTTTTTATTGTTAATGGTTTACATCCCAAAGCATTTTCTTTTTCTGGTTCTTTATCTTCTGTATCATCTGTCAATTCTTCTGTCAAACAATTTGCCAAGATCTGGTCAGCGAGCAATGGCGTGAAATTCAAAAGTATTTAAAGTGGCAGAATGTATTTTATCACTGTCCGTTATAGGATCATTTTTGGTGATTTCCTGGTGCTTCTGAACCTGTATTCTATCTGATATCTGATACCTGTTGTGACCTCTGCCTGTTTTGACGATCCTGACTTCTGTAATCCTGACCCTGCTTGGTAAGTGACTCTGCTATATCCGCATCCCTTCTAATTGATCTCTTGGTTTGACCCTTTCATGTCTGACTCTGCTTGTACTCTGCCTGACCTGCCATGATTGACTAAAGACTTTTGCTTTACCGGCGTGCCCCTTTGCTCGTCCAGAACCCTTCGCTTGGCAACTCTCTTAATGAGACCTGGCGGCATCCGATTAACCGAGGGCTCCTCCCGAGGTGAAAGGCGGCTGTTAAAGGCAGAAGCAAGAGCCGAGAACAGGGTGCTCAGCATAGGTTCTGGATTTAGGGTGCCGACCGTGACAAGACCAATGTAAACAGAACATTTGTTTCCACACAATACAATTACAATGATGTTAACGTATAATACAATATGGTCTTGCATCTAAGTTTCTGTTTACAGAGGAATGTTGGACAGTGACACAGTTTTCTATTTGCTTTGTTATTTTGGCCTTGCATTTGGGATCATTACTGCTAAAAGATAGTGATGGCCAAATCTAAGCTGTGTATCTTTGCCAAAAATTCTTGAAATATCATAAATTCACCAAAAGCATTGACGTTTTTTCTCTAAACAATTCTTCAAACTGTGCGTAATTTTTTTACTGCCGCAAAACATTTCTACTAAAGTGTGACTTTTTGCTACATTTTCAGTTTTTTACAATGCTCAAATATCTTCTCTTGTAGAGTGTTGCCATACTAGATTTCATCCCAGTGTGTGTGACACAGGTCTGTGTGACACATGACTTTTGTGTGTTCATTATCTATTTTGTACTGTGATCTCATTACCTCTTTTGTGGTTTATTGCTGATAATCCATATAGCCGTCTTACTGACAAATGTATGATTAGCTATTGTGTATTATGCATTTCTAAAGTGATCTTACAATGGGTTTATGCAATGCGTCTTCATTCTGCACTGAAAGGTCATTATCCATTTCTACAGCGCAATTCATGAATATAAACTCTTAATAGGTTTTGAATTAGTAAAGTAAAATCTTTGTTCCAAAACGACACTGCTTTATATAAAAAGGACTGTTTCAGGTACTGTATATGTCAACATTTTGTATTGTTATGATATTACCATTACCACGTGTTTTACACTGACAGCAAGTCACACAACTCAAACACATACTGTATCTCAGGCCTACCTAGGGGTTGCTATAACTGGGGAAGAAGTTTGTACCATGGCCCCACCAACCACACCAGTCCCTTCCAGTGCCTTAGAGGGGGGTAGAGATCTGGTGGAGGGAGAGGCCATGTATCACCATCCCTAGCAGCACCATCACCTGGAGAGGTAGATCACCCAAAGCCAGAGGGCAGTTTGGCTGACACGCATGCCACAGGACCTCCACTGGTGGTATGGAAGTCCTGGCAACAGTACCTTACTTGCAAGCCTTCAAGGAAGGCAGAATTACTTGGGATGGTGGAAGTGCCTCAACGAGTGAACCTGATCCCTGTTGGGATGAGAAAGGCGAAGGGGAGGTAGAACAGGGTGTTTTCGCTAAGCCCATGTTTAAGGTGCCCCCCAGTTTTTGGGCCTCATCTAAGATCAGCCCGGAGGAGGAAAAGAACTTCTGGGTACTACCCTGAAAAGCTGACCCAAAGGTTTTCATGTAAATTTCACACATCCAAAGTGTGATCAATTTTCAGGTGCATCAGCTTTGGGGGTATAATAAGCCCTATGCCCCCCTCTAGATATGAGCGGGTGGAGAACACTCTTGATGACTGGGTGGTAGAGGAAATCACCATGAAGAAGATGCCTCCCAATATTTTGACCCACCCAGAAAGATCAAAACACGTCCAGGTATGGGGGTATGTCCGGATGCTGCAGAAAAAGTGGTGGTGAGGACGCACAGTTTTAAAACATGCCATGCACAGCTGTTGCAAGAAAAATCCCCTTTCACACCTGTTTAGTGTGGAGGTTGCCGGAGAACACAGAAAAAAGGTGAAAAATCCCACCCCCAAATATTATGCCTCTTATGAAGACATCAAGCAAGTGTACAGTAGATTCAATTATCTGGTCGTACTTGGTACAGTGACTTTAAATTTCTTTTATGCGTTACTCCGAGGAGTTCAAGTTGTTAAAAATTGTGTACACAGTTCAAGGTTATTTATTAAAGTCAGATTTTTTTTCTGTTCTGAGTTTAAAAGGGTAAAACACCCTTTTTTCAAAGGAAAAAAACACTTTATTTTTTTGTGCTTTATTAAACCCCGTTGCTGCTAAAATTCAGAAAAAAAAGGTACTCCATCTTAAACCTGCCGAGGTTATGTTGAAGTCAGTGGCAGGTGTTCCATATGCAATTGAAAGATATCATGATCTGCGCTGGATTACATAAAATAATCTAAAGAATGTGTGGTTTTCAGGCAATACACCAAAAAAATTGGGTTTTTGGGAGTCAAATCCCAAAAAAATCATACAAATCGGAATACATTTTTTGATAAATACTGTAAAAAATTTGCATGGGAGCTTGGTCGAAATGGTTTTAAGAAAATAGTGAGAATATTTTTTAGATTTTAGTAAATAACACCCTGTGTGTGTGAAACTGGAACTGTTAAGTAACAAAGTTTGTGTGAGACTGGAACTATTAAATTGATTATCACCCCACGGAGTTAATTTCACTTGACTAATTTGGGTTTGATGAAAATTCAAGTTAAATTTCTATAATTGGTGCCACACCAGGTGAGGGCAGACACCTTGAGGGTAGGGACTCCATCGAACTCAAATTAAACCCCACATACGTTGCCGGACTATTGCAGGATGATTCAGGTGGGTTTGCATTCCCAGGAAACACGTAACACATCCTGGAGGAGGACTTCAACAACCCGTTTACAAGAGGGTAATTTCTTCAAACTGGGACTGCAATTACGGACTGTAATATGGTTGATACAATGACTGGATGTATTTATCATGTTTTCTTTTATAGCTATGCCACTGTCAAGGGTGTGTGTGGCTGGTACCACCTGAGAAGCGGTTATAAGAAAAATGGTTAATACCACTTTAGGTTAAGAATTGTGAATAATAGCAGAAATGTTTATAATGCAGAGCAATGCATTTTTACTTTTGTTTACAGGTTTAAATACAGTGCTCGTAATGTTTAGGGGTTTTACCCGATGTAAGAGGGTTTGGGCCATGTTTTTAGGTCACGTAGGTGGATCCGGTATAAGTATTAGCTGTTAGACCCACTGATTGAGTTGGTGAAATTGGTGGATATTGTGTATAATGATACATTCCTTTACAGGATTCATTATCCCAAAGACAGACCTCACTGGGAGGCTGTTAAAGAGTGATGTTCTGGAATTATTACTGTTGAGTAATATAATCAACAGGGGTGTTGATATTTTCAGCGGGGGGTGAGTGTAGAGACCGTGAGAATTCAGTGGTATCCTGTACAGGCAGTATTAGTATAAGAGGGTCCTTTCTAACTCAGGTAATAATTTCCTTCTCCTGGGGTTAAGTGTAATTTAATACTGGACGCCTAAGTGGTTCTTTGAGTTACCCAGGCAGCTATTGTCCTTTTTCCTGGGTCTATTGTAATTTGATCTAGTTCAAGGTTTGCCCAGTAGGTGGCAGTATAATTTCGAACAGCAGGGAGAGCACATGTGTTCAGGGCTCTCTTCATGGATCCCACCTTGAGGGGAGATGGGTACAGGACTGGGTCTCAGCCAGTGACAGGCCAGGAGCAAAAGTTAGAGGCAGTGTATTTAATGAGCCATTTTCTGGTTCCAACAAGGAGAGTAGTTGGGGTTAGTACCCTTGGGGTGAAC
Source organism: Xenopus laevis (assembly GCF_017654675.1). Classification (NCBI taxonomy): domain Eukaryota; kingdom Metazoa; phylum Chordata; class Amphibia; order Anura; family Pipidae; genus Xenopus; species Xenopus laevis. The sequence continues at coordinate 121,524,211 of NC_054380.1, read as the reverse complement.
AAGCCACCAGACAGGATCACAAGCTCAGGAGCAGGGAAAGTGCAATGGAGCAAGATATCCCATATGGGATCCCTAGTAAAAGATTCACCAAGACAGGCTGTACCACCCTAAAAGGGACTGAGTTTAAGCGTAAAGGCTTCCCACTGTCTGCATTGAATGTCTTTAAATATCTTATTGTCTGACTGCTGTGAGACAGATCCACTGCCATTGATCAATAAACAAATTCACTATTTTGAAGAAGCAATAGTTTATTTCAAGCTGGTTGATCCGTGCACCAGGAAACAAGCTAGGATCCATCTTGAGTATAAGGTGCTTAAAGGGCCATTGCCCAATGTTGGGAGTTTCAGGGAGTTGCCCATAGCTCACGGGTGCACTGGCAGAAAGTCACACTACTCAAACACATATCCCAAGCCTACCTATGGATGTGCTACACAAATAAAGTGATAAAGTTCACCATAATGAACATCAGTATCATGAGAGGGTCCCTTTTCTATAAAAGTAGAGGATATCCCTCACTTTTTAGGTGGTTATTTATCAAGCTCCGAATATCTGAACCTCAAATAATTCACAGTTTTCGAAGCAAAAAAAACAAGCAAAACTACAAATTATTTGAGAAGTCCAATGGTCTAAAAACTCCCAATCCCACAACCCAGGATCTAAAAGCTCTCAGGTTCTAAATAAGTCAATGGTGCTACATAGCTACATAGCTGAGGAAGCAGCCTTTTATGTGGAAATATGTAAAAGGCTCATATTTACATATCAGATAACAGATGCATTTTGTAAAATACAATGGATTTTGTTCTTAAAGGAGGATAAACAGAAGCCAAATGTCAATTCATATAAAATAGGACATGTTTTGTCAAGAAATTATTTATTTTTCAGGTTGAATTAACAAATGCAAACTTTAAAAGTATAAAAAAAAACATAAAATTACTTTTGGATGTAACTGGCCCTTTAAATCTGGAGGGACCCTCAAAAGTTGTTCCGAATGGGCCCTGCAATTAGTAAGATCAGCCCAGGAGATCATTATACAGTGGCTTTACTGGAAAACTTAATCTGATTAACTTCCTTTCCCTCCTCCATAATTGTTATGAAGAAGCAATGAAGCTAAAAAGTGGACGTACTTTTAATGTACTCGTCTGCTCTGATCATAGATATTGTTTAATTAAAATAATAGGCTGACAGTATGTTCAGTACAAGCCTTACAGGCTGAACTCCTGTTGTACACATGTTTGTAGGTTTGTTAACTCTTAGTTTAATCAAGAAAAAAAGAGGTTCCTTCTCTTCAGTGAAAGTCTTTAACAAGTATTTTAATTAAAATAAACTATACATTAAAACATTAGTTAGCTTGTGTGTTTTCCCTACATGTGCACACGCCTAACATAAAATTAAAATATGTCTAAATAGAATATGTTTAAATAATGAATCTGGTCCCCTTGGCATTCATTTCTAACTTGGTTATACTAGTCTTGCCTCAGTTGTAATCATATTTCTGCCAATTAAGCTGTTTATGTAAATTATCTTTTTTTTTCCTGCTTTCATTTCATTTTTGAAAGGTTAGTGCCCAGCACTGAATACTAAATAATCCTAATGAACTGAATTAATTTGCACTGGAATTCGATTATGCTTTTGGTAGCAATATTGTTATTTAAACATGATCTGAAAATAGCATTGTAATATAAATAATGTTAATGATATTAACTGATAATCCATGCTACAAGACAAATGTCATGCAACAGTTATACATATTTTCATATTTCATTGGAGATGTGCTGATGCTTATATGAATCTGTAATGCAGGGAAAACATATTTAATGTAAAATTAACAGAAAGCTGTTATCACTGAGGCTTGCTCTATTTCCATATTTTTTTGAAGTGTAAGTACTATATTGGTGCTACAAACTATTGATTAACAGAAGTCACATAAACCATACCATATACATGTACACTATTGTAACGTTCACAGCGGGCAGCCGCTGTAACTGGAGTTAGTCCCACACTTGGAAGTGAGTATGGTGGAAGCCCTGTGGGATAGCCATAAACAATGAGATGACATAGTGAATTGCAGGTTTAATGGCAACATAAGATAACAGGAACAGGCCAAAAATCAAATACAAGGTCAAGCCAAAGTCATTACCAGGAAATCAAGAGGGCAAGGAATGCTGGATTTCAGGAATACAGGAACAAGGAACGAAGGTCATCCAGGAACAAACAAAATACATTCAAAAGCTCAGGGTTGGGTTTATAAAGGGATGGTGATTAGGAATGGGAGACACATGAAGGAAACAAGGTGGGTGGAGAACAGAGGAAACATACTGGGAACAGGCAGATATACAGGAACAACAATGACAAGGTCAGGACCAGCCCCAAGAGCCTCCAGTGGCTCACTCGGTTAGTCCAAGAGTCCTGGACAGTGTAAACCAGAGTTCGAGTCCCGGCTGATCCTGACAACTATATGGCCAAAAGTAATTAAACTCCTCTTCTAACACTGCTTATCCTCAGTTTGATCACTCACTGCTAAATGACAATAGAGCAATATCAGCACAAGTACTATATATATTGTATTGGCCAGTAAACCAAGCAACACCATACCAATAACTTCTTTAAAAAAATATCAAGGAATTATATGGTTGACAATAGTTGGTAACTCAACAAAGTTAGTTTGGGTCTGTGTGCTCACGCCCCAGACCTTCAGCTTTGGGAAGGTTACAGACACTTTGCGGGTTATTTATCAAAATTTTAAAAGTCCTCACTATTTTCTGAAAACTACTCTGACCAAATCCGTACAGACTATTTATCAATAATTTTTCCGAAAATTTCTTGTGTGGGAAAAAAACTTGATAATATCATGAAAAAAACCATAACCGTACAAATATTTCAGCTTTGTCGCTGAAAACTGCATCTATTTCATATGTGTTGCCCAAAAACCACAAAATCTTCGGATTATTAAATTAAACCCAGCACAGATCAGGATATCAATGGGACATGAACTCAGCAAGTCTGAGTTGGTGTACTTTTTTATTCGGACTGTTAACACCATCTGACTTTTAAAAAGTCGCTGGAAAACTAGTTTTTTTGCTAAACGCATCAGTTAATAGTGGCCAGCGGCCCCCAGTCATGTGACTTGTGCTCTGATAAACTTCAGTCACTCTTTACTGCAGTACTGCAAATTGGAGTGATATCACCCTCTCCCCTTCCAGCAGTCTAACAATAGAACAATGGGAAGGTAACCAGATAACAGCTCCCTAACACAAGATAACAGCTGCCTGGTAGATCTAAGAACAGCACTCAATAGTAAAATCCAGGTCCCACTGCAACATTCAGTATATGCTATTCATATACATTGAGTAAGAGAAACAACAGCCTGCCACAAAGCAGTTCCATAGTGCAGCACTGGCTCTTTCTGAAAGCACATGACCAGGCAAAATGACCTGAGATGGCACCTACACATCAATATTTACAACTAAAAAAATGTACTTGTTGGGATTATAATGACATTTATTGAATTTATTGATATAGCTTGTTGATATTGAATTTATAAAATATTATTTGTTTATTACAATTTGGATTTTTTTTTCTCCTACAAATGATATTGACCTATTTAACACTGTTGTTGATGTTAATTGTTTAAAAAAAATTATAGTTAATTATAATCATTTTAGATAATTAAACTTTTTTTGAAAAAAGTGAGGGTGTATGCTGTAATTGAAGAAAAAACTGCTGAATATTTATGACTTGATTTTCCAGAATTTCCCATCCCCATCATATATAAAGATGATAGGCCTACTTTGGGACAACCCATTACTGCTGGAATAGGTTCTCTAGGTGAAAAACAGTGTGAACTAATAGATGATTATCTACATCTACTAGTTCTGAGATTACCCAGTTACCTAAAAGATAGTGGACATTTCCTGCATGTTTTTAATGATTGTAAATGGTAACAAACATACAAGTGGTCCTCATTTAATGTCACTTTTCTCTATTCTTCCATACACCAAGATTTAGGTCTTACTGCTGTTAAATAGCACTTACATCATTACAGTACTCATAATAACAACTCTATTATTTTCATCCATCCATCTTGTTTTTACTCACAATTATTTGGCAGATATCTACAATATTGTGATGCTGCAATGGGCGCAAAGTGTGCCCCCTCCTTTGCACCCATTGCAAATTTATATCTACATTGGTGGAAGGATAAGATTATCTTTAATGATCTAAATACAAATAAAAAATATATATCATCTATAATGGGTGCTACATAGATCATATGCTTCTCGTCTGGTCCGGTAGCTTTTTGAAGGATTTGTATCTTTTGTCAACAAAGATTTATTTAATCTTAGATTCACCTATGTCTTTCCTGAAAATCAATAACAAATATACTAGTAATTTATTAACTCAGAATTTTAAAACACTTTTAAAAACAATTGAAAGTGGCTATACAGCAAATCATTAAATTAATACCACTAATCAACAATTCATATACTTTAAAAAACAATTTCATACACTTTGGGGGTTATTTACTAAACTCTGAATGCAAAAATCACAAAAAAATTGTGAGTTTATTTTTTCTATAAAATCTAACTTTTAAAAAAATCACAAATTTTTTAGAATTTATTAAACCCAGAGGATGGAAAAGTCACAATCTGAAAATCCGGCATCTCAGTCCTGTCGAGGTTGCATATAAGTCAATAGGAGAAGTCCCAATGATTTTTTTGATGTGCGCTGGGTTTCGGGCCATACCCTGAAGTTTTCAGAGTTTTCGGGTGAAAATTATGAAAGAATCGTGAAAATCGGATGGAAAAAGTCCGCAAAAATTTGTAACAGATCAGATTTTTTCCCCCGCAAAGCAATAAATAAGCGTAAAAAACCCAAGCGGATTTGATTGGAGTTTGTAGCAGAAAATATGGAGATAAATTCGGACTTTGATAAACAAGAAAATTATTATATGGTTACTGTAAAAAATTTTATTTAAACACTTTTTTTGGCCAAGTGAGGAATCCCTGTTTCAGGGAGAAACAGGTTGCAAATTCACACTTTAAATTATTTTGTTAAACAAAGTGTGTGGAAAGCAAAAGGGAGGACATGAAACACATGGCCATATGGCCATGATTGATTGGTAGTGATGGGTGAACATATTTTGCCTAGTTTTGCCCGAAAATGATTCCCATAGACTCTAATGGGTGAAAAAAATTGTCTTGTGTCAAAAATTTGTTGCACAGCAAAAAAAATTTTGACAAATTTTCACTGTTTCGCCAATTTTTGCTAAAGCGAAATGGGTCAGATTTGCCCCACACAATTGATTGGTGAGAGAAAACAGATTAGATATTCATATATATTTGCTTATTGAGGTATTAGAAGCACGGTGGAATGTTTCTATTGTTTTATATTGCAATGCATCATCCCTGTGTAGAATGTAACTCAATTAAAACAAATCAATGGAGAGGAAACCAAGGATGGACAACTGGGCTCATCTCTGTGTTGAAAAAGAGCAAGTGGCATTTAAGATGAGAAAACCTTATTTAATCTTATTTTAACCAATCAAAACTGGCAGCTTGCAACAAATAAAAAGATAATACTTGTTCCTGTGACTTAATCTTTGTAATTAATATTGTAATCACAAATAAAAGTATGGTTTTTGCAAAGCAAAACAAATTATACTATAACTATGAGTAACTTTGTATATTGACATTTGATACAAAATAAGTAAAAAAAAAATAACAAGTTTCCCTTTCCCTTCATTTAGAAAAAAGTAAAACATCTGTAATTAATGTCATTGTGATATTTAATACATTAGGTGATTTCAAGATATAATATATTTGATATGGTTACATATTTCCAATTAAAGCACTATTTAAGACTTGTATGGGATCTGTTATCCAGAATACTCCGAACCTGGGATTTGTAGGATAATGGATATTTCCATAATTTGGAAATCTTCATATCTTAAGTCTACTAGAAAATCAAGTAAACAATAAATAAACCCAATAGGCTGGTTTTGCTACCAATATTGATTGATATCATCATTTGGATCAAGTACAAGGTACTTTTTTATGATTACAGAGAAAACATTTTAAAAATTTGGATTATATGGATAAAATGGAATCTATGTGTGACAACCTTTTCATAATTCGCAGCTTTCTGGATAATAAGTTTCCAGATAACGAATCCCATACCTGTACTAGTTGTGAGTCAATTAATTAGCACAAGCCATACAAATTATTGTCTTCAAATGAATGCCTACTTGTTTTCTGAATCTTTATAATTTTGCAAATTTGAGAATTCTAGTACTTTAAACAAATGGCAGCTAATTCCTAGTTCATGGTTGTGCAAACTCTTAAAGTGACCATACACGGGCCGATAAAAGCTGCCGACACACCGAGTCGGCAGTTTATTGGACTGTATACGGGGCCCCACCGACAGGCTTCCCTGATCGATATATGGCCGAAAGACAGGGGGACTGAAAATCCCGTTGTATCGCGGCAGCATCTGTTTGTTGATGCGGTCCCGCAATGCGACCGCCCCTTAAGCCATCGTTAGGACCTAATCGTTGGGCCCTAGGGTCCACGATCGGATCAGCCCGATATTGCTCACCTCAAGGTGACATTGCCAAACAAGCAGATCTCTCCGTGTATGGCCACCTTTACTTGGTAAAACCAGGCTTAAAGGACACATTCTAGTTTTTGAAGAGATACACTGTTGCAATACTTAGATCTGTGAACAGGAATTTTGTTGAACATCAAATTCAAGGTATTTTAAGACAGGATGATGTCAGCTGTAATACAGTACTTAAAAGTGTTTTAATTTACATTTGTAATGCTTCTTAGCATTCATTTATTAGCAAGGCAACTCAAAAATCATAGAAATGATAGCTCTCAATGGTTCTGATTTCAACCAACAAATGTCAAATAAATATCTTATTTGGAAAGTGATACATTCTCATAATGACATTTATAGAAATTTCATATGATTAACCTTTTTGCTTTTCTGGTATACACATTTGAAGAATCGTTAGTATACAATGAAAAAAATAACACCAAAACAAATTAAACTTTAAAATTGCAATGCCTTTATTAAGAAATAACTTACAGAAACTCTGCTTCCGCTCCTCTTCAGAAAAGGCGAGAGGGCCACCATCCATCCTGCGTCGCTTGATTTCAGACAAATGTCCATTCTTATACAGATCATTCGCAGGTGCAAACACTCATTGTAATAATTGGGTACATGACGGCTTGGTTTGAGGGTAAGTTGGATGCCGGGGGCGTATTTCTGTACGTTGGAAATCCACCATATCATTATGGCATCTTTTTTGTGTTTCCACATAGGAATTGTTGAAAGATGACTGGAATCCATTATCCAACACATGGAATGGATCCAATGCACCTTCAGAATGGTCATCTTCAGAATGGATGGTTGGTACATGACAAGATCCTCTCTTACATTTTTAGGATGATGGACTTTTGGCATTTTTTTTCTGTAGGATTATTGTTACTTGAAACATCAACCAGTGTAAAAGATTGAGAAAATGTGCTCTTATTTGTGGCCAAATTGCTTTTTTATGCTACACAACATGGGTGTCGGTTGTTGTTTTGGTTGTTGCTTTGTTAAAAAAAAAAAAAAAAAGATAAGAATGTGCTAATCATCTATAAGCAAATGTCAGAAGGTTCAAAAAATCTTGATGCTATTCCTTATGCATATGCAGAGTTTTCAAAAAGAAACATGTGTTTCTCTCTCTCTCCCCCCTCTCTCCCTTAACCTAGAAATTAGACACAGTTTAGTTATTTATAGATGGATATACTACATAGTTAGATTAGACTATTATAGATAGATTATATAGTTACCAATATTATAGAGAGAGAAACACTTAGCCAACAGCCATTAGTTGGCTGATTGACCTTTAGCTTACATTTTGTAATATTAGTCCATGTTTTTGTTTTTTTAGAGCTAAGAATGTTAAATTCTGGCTCATTTTTTATGTGGAAATGTTCATATAATTTCTCACCCTTCCCAATATTTGGAGTTTTTTAATGGGGTGACTGCAACACCCACATTTGTGTGTGAGGATCAAATTTTAATCTTACTATAACTTTTTCACACTTGGCTTTCAAGACCCTAGCAACCAGATACATGTTAACAGTAAAAATAGGCGATGCGATGCAAAGAATTATTCTCCAAATATAGATTCAACAACAAGTCCAGTTGCAAAGTGTCAATGAGAATCAATCTTGACATCACAATAAATGTTAAGGTCAAGTACTCCTTTGTAAAATCAATCATTAGGATAATTTGGTTGTAGATAAGGGGAAAAATGACCAGGTGTTTAATAAGTTGGATGTTCTGATGTATCTACACCACCAGGTACCCAAGAGATGGCCAACGAGAAAATCTTTCAATAAAATGTGAGACTGAAGTCATGGGCAAGGTATGATGTACCCTTACATTATAACATAACTCTATATAAATAATTGCACACAACACCAAGAACACATTTTTTTGGTTGGAGGGTAGGCCACAGCACTGTTTTATTAGCATTTAAACACTACAGTGTAGTTTTTAAACAAAAATTCTCATTTTAATATCCAGAGATAAACCAGCCGAACTCTGCTCATGCCCAGCAGGCCGCTATATGACAATCCAAAAACGTAGCAAATTATAATATCATGCCATATTTATTTGTTATGGCCACCATGTCAAGCGCGTTAAAAACCTCTAACTGCGGTTGACACCCCTCCAATAAATAGTGCCTTCTCAAGTGCCGTCTGCAAACCATTGTTAAATATATTGTTCCCAATATACGACAGGTGAACTCCGTCGGGTCTGTACAGACCGACCTCGACTGGTTCCAAATCAAAATGTCTAAACACAATAATATTCAGAGTTTTTGCAAATTTGCTCACACAATGGTTTACTTTCTTTCTGCATTTTTCAAGCAGTTTCTTTTCAGGTGTAAACCACACCCATCTCGGCACAATTTCTGACCAAATAATGATCATATCTTCCATCATTGCACGAATTTGCGAAAGATCTCTCTTTATTTGACTTATTAAATCAACTGTTCTAACTTTCCCAATATCATTTCCTCCAAGATGAATAAGTATTACATCCGGGTAACCCCATCTAACCAGCATCTGTAACAAAACTGAAATTAAATCATTCCATCTCAAACCTCTGATACTCATCCACAATATCTTGTATTTCTGAAGGTCTAAACTCAAATTGATTCCATATGATCTGCTGCCTGCTCTGTTTTTTGCCAAAAAAATAAACGAGTGTCCCAGCATCCAGATCTTGATTGTAGGTCCTAAAATAAAAAACAACATTTTAAACCATATTTGGTCGAACATACAGTTCGTATCTAGCAGATTCCCAATGACCTATTGTTTTGATGGTGTTCTCATTTAACCCGAAAATGGCAGCCTGTGTAGCAGCCCCTATACGAAATGAATGTGTCTTAAAGCCTTCAGTAGGAATGCCCAGTTTTTGTAAGCACATTTTTTGCATGCTGGCAAATTGATATCTCGAAACTAATTTTCCATCCTGGTGAAGAAAAAATGGGCCAGTAAGCTTAGGCCTAATGGCTGCAAACTCAATAAACGATTTGATTGGGCATAATGTATAATTGCCTAAAGGGCCTAACCATGAAATCAAACCTTTTGCCTTCTTGTCTGTCTTAAGAGTTTTTTACAACTATTTTCAATTTCCCTACAACAATGGTTAAATCATCTACCTGCAATCCTCCCAGTGTTATTTTGGATGGGGCAACCACCTCACTTACCCTCAATGCTGCAAAAATGCAATTATAAATAGAGTTCTAAACAAAATACATTCATAAACATTCAAAGTCACTTCAGGTAAAACATTTATCAATTTGCTCAACAATTCCATCGAAACGGGTTTCCTAGTATCAACCGATTTGTTCTTTCTGGCTAAACCTTTTAGAATCTGTTTTACCAAGTATGTTTTAGTAAAGTCCATCTTGCCCATCAGTCTCAGGAAGAATGAAATTCCAGAAACTCTTCCCTTTAAAGTTGCAACACTATTCTGATATTCCCGCAAGAAATACAAAAATAATTCATATTCTGATGTATATTCTGTAACTTGACTCTGGGATCTAAAACTATCCCAAGTGTTCCAGTCGGATATATATTGTGACAAAGTTTTTTCGGACAATTAATTAATTACTGCTTCTTTCAGTTTCACCAAATCCCATAGGTACTCTGACTCTGGGCATGCCGTTCCTTGCGCTTCCGCTCCTTTCTCTAGTCCCCAGAATATCCCAAACTGTAAGCGAGACAAAGAATCAGCAGTTGTATTCAGAGTTCCTTTTATATGTTTAGCCTTACACCAAATATTATGTTGCAGTGATCTTAACACTAAATGCCTCAAAAGTTTGAGAACTGGCAAGGACTTTGAAGATAAATTATTGATAACTTGAACAACTCCCAAATTGTCACTTCTAAACAATATTCTTTTATTTGCTAATATGTGACCCCAAATCTCTACTGCCACCACAATCGGAAATAGTTCTAGTAGCACCAAGTTTTTTGTAAGTTCTTCATCTATCCATCTTTGAGGCCAAGTACCTACACTCCACCGCCCTTCAAAAAATGTGCCATAGCCCACTGAAGATGCTGCGTCTGTAAATATCTGTAAACTGTCACTGTCAGCAAAGTCCTTTTGCCAACATGACATACCATTGAAATATAACAAAAATTGCTGCCAGACCTTCAGGTCCTCTTTTGCTTCAGCTGTTATTCTAATGTGAAAGTTAGGATTTTTAACACCTGCAGTCAGTTTTGTTAATCTTCTATTAAAAACCCTACCTATGGGTAATATGCGTGTGGCAAAGTTTAAATGACCAATTAAAGACTGAAGTTCCTTCAGCTTTAATTTCTTGAACATTAATGCATGAGAAATTAACTTTTTTAACTTCTCCAACTTCTCCGCTGGTAACCTGAACTCCATCTTAACCGAATCAATTTCAATACCTAGAAATTGTATTAGTGTTGTAGGCGCTACTGTTTTTTCTTCAGATAAGGGCACACCAAACTCCCTCCCTATCCACATGAAAACTCTCAATATATGACAGCAAGTTTCTGTTTCCTTTGGACCAATAAACAAAAAACTAAAGAAGATCCAGATTCAAACTTTACAGCCCATTCAATGAATTTGGCAAAAACCTCAAAATAAAAAAACGATAATGAACAACCCATAGGCAGCCTTTTATCGTAATAATAATTTCCTTCAAAGTGAAAACCCAAAACCAGTAGCAGTCTGGGTGTATCGGCAACAATCGGAATGCAGATTCAACATCTGATTTAGCCATAAGAGCTCCTTGCCCACATTCCCTGAGAATATCTAATGCAACATTTGATTTAGCCATAAGAGCTCGTTGCCCACATTCCCTGAGAATATCTAATGCTTGATCAAACGTAGTGTATGACACTGAACATAAATCATCATCAATCCCATCATTCACAGAATCACCGCACATTGCGACAGGTGATGAATTAACCTAAATGCGCCAACTTCTTTTTTAGGAACAACACCCAATGGCGACACCTTAAACTTTTGGAATGGGAATTCCTTAAATGGACCTTGAATCCTGTTCAACTCCAATTCTTTTTGAATCTTATTCCTAACAACTTCCTCATGTAAATGAGCAGATTTTAAATTATCATACACACATATCGATGGCTTAATGTTCTCAGTTGGTATACGGAAACCTTCACTAAAGCTTTGTCTAATTAGTATGGCCATCTGTTGGTTTGGCTAGAGCTCTAGCCAAGGCAACATTTTTAACCAATTCACTGGGGTTGTCAATTTTGCCTGGTTGCTCTTTTGTTGCTTTGAGGTTGACTGTGTATTTTCTTGCACAACGAAAGGAAGGATGATTACAAATAGAGCATTCGTGCTTATATCTACAATTAGCCTGCCATTTACACATCGACTCGTTGTAAGCCCAACAACAATTAGGTTTGGCAGCTGGATTTTTACTTGTAGCAATAGGGACAGGAGTGGGTCTAGGAGCTATCATTCCTAACCAAAGATCTACATCTTTCTTTCCCAAGGTGACTTCAGGATGGACTGACATTTTTTGTCTAAATCTATCATCATAGAAGTACCATGATAATCCCCCATGGCTTTAATAAGCTTCCAGGATAATATCAATGTGTTTAAACAATTGTGGACCAAGTTGTGTTTTTTTCTCAGTCATTACATTGGCATAGATACAAAAGGCTTGTAGCCAATGTGTGACTGTACGAGCCATGTGTCTCCTTCTGTCATCCTTATTATCAGCTTTATTAGTGTTAAAATCCTTTGGTGAGGGAATTAGTGACAAAATGTCCATATATTCACCCTTAATAATTTTTTATTTTATGCTGGATGACAGATGTAGGCCCAATGGTGTAGTGTTACATGTTACAGCATCTTTTAAACAGACCTCAGGTACTTTAGAACCTGAGTAAGCACTTGATTTAACTGTAGGAGCTATGTTGTTAAAAAATGATGAGAGCGAGTTAATCGCCTCTCTAAAAGTCAGTAGCTCTACATTACCTAATGCACTTGCAACGTCCTTTTCCTGTGATGAAGCCTCTCTCTGTGCCGGTGCTGGTCCTGGGCATGCTGTAGATGTAGATGGGATAGCTGTGAGGGGAGACATCGGTTCCTGAGCGGTGGTTACAGCTCTTATGTAGCCTGGCCCACTTGAAACAGCAGCCAAACTAACTGCTCCAGGAACTGCTGCCTCTCCCCTCCCCTGTGCCGGACCTCACAGGAACCTCCGATCTTGCTTCTTGCCTTGGGGGTGAAATGGATGGCCACACTCCTGTAGAATACTGCTGGGCTGCGGCGCTCCTCTTTGCGGGCTTCTTGGCTGGAATCTTCTTTTTTGTAGTGACAGCTCTCTTCTTGCCGCGTAGGATCCGCCTCCGAGTTGATTCAAGCTGTGTCGGCTCCACCTCACGTTCTGTTACGCTGGCCGCCTCTTCTGATGTCACATTGGCATCCTCCATCACTTCCGTCTCAGTGCGCGGGTCCCAGGAGCTGTTCTACAGAATCCGACGCAGATCCTCGTCGCTGTCGGAGTTCTGCATCCACTGAAGAATATCCATGCCGCCGCTCACCTCTTCAGCCGCAGTCCTTCTCCCAGCCAATCACCATTGAATCACCTCGCCTGCCGGGCCCACGTCCACAAGCAAGTCCACGCTCAGCAGGTGAGGTTAATCCATACGTGCCCTCAACCTGCCCATGCTTGTGCAGGTATAATTCCCTGCCCAACACATTTTGTGAAACAGTGAATTGAACATGGTTGACTTGTGGGTTGTTAGAATGCACATGAGTGTATATTTTGCCAAACTTACCTGGAATAGCGGACTTAAAGCATGCAAGCACCTGCAGCATGGAGTGCAAAGGCAGTCACAGAAAAATATATCTCTTCCTGGATGGCTGGAGAAGGTCATTTTCTGACGGTATGGGGTACACCATAACTTTGATTATTTTGATAACTTTTGTTATGAGCCAATAGAAGAAGTTGATAAAAAGCTTAGGCAACGTGGAGCTTCAGAGGGTATTTTCCACATGAAAACATTTAAAAATTTATGAACTTGACATATGTTTTATTTATACAATTGTAGACTAGGTAGAATTTTGAGTGTTAAAGGAACAAAAAAAAAAAAATCAAAAAATTGAATTGTTTAAAAGTAATAAAAATATAATGCAGTGTTGCCCTGCACTGGTAAAACTATTTTGTTTTTACATACATAAGCTGCTATGTAGCAGTAGGGGCAGTTATTCAAAAGAGATAAGGCTCATCTTACACAGCAGATAGCAGATAAGCTTTGTAGAACATGAGGGTGTTATATGTTATCCACTATTTAACCTGTACCATATAGCCTTTTTTCAATTTCTGCCATTGCTATACAGCAGGTTGTTTATATGAACTATAGTAGTGTTTCTGAAGCAAATAGATCAGTTTTACCAGTGCAGGGCAACAGTACATGATATTTTCATTACTTTAAAACACTTTCATATTTTGTTGTTACTGTTCCTTTATGTTGTGGCGTGATTTGCGGGAAAAACAAAACGGAGTCCAAAACGGAAAACACGATAATGCTGTACTGCTAGATTGAATGTTTCTTGCATTCACTAAATTCCATATCGCAATGAATTGGATTAGTACAATAGCACATTCTTTATCGCAGGTAAACATATTTTCTTTATCGTACATTTAGCAAATATGAATAATAGAGACACTATTATTATCCCTGTATTTGGTAATGTGGCTTTATTTCAATGTTTATGTAACAAAAAAAAAAAAAAAAACATTCCACCATTCTCTAAATAGTAGATGGCACAAAAATACATTACTGTAAAAATGTGGAGAAAAGTATAAGGCACAGTTTAGAAGATAATTCTACATGTTAAATTCATTATTATTCCACTATAGCACACTGGTTACTATTCTAAGGGATCTTAAAATGTGTACTAGAGATTCACCAAATCAACTTTTTTGGATTCGGCCAAACCCCCGAATCGTTGTGAAAAGTTCGGGCAAATACCGAACCGAATCCGAACCCTAATTTGCATATTGAAATCAGTGAGGGGGAGGGAAAAAGAGAGCCGTGCACATAGTGTACGTGCACAGCAAAACATTTTTTTACTTCCTTGTTTTGTGACGAAAAGTCACATAATTTTAAAGATTCAGATTCAGTTCGGCCAGGCACAACAATTCGGCCAAATCCGAATCCTGCTGAAGTGGCCGAATCCTGGTCGAATACCGAACCGAATACTGGGTTCGGTGCATCCCTAATGTGTACAGTAAAATTATAATGTTTTGGCAACATCTCAAAAAACAGAAATAAACTCTAAAATGCAGCTATCAATCAGTTCATATTGTTTCCCTTCATAAACGGGAATGTGGAGCTCAAGCCATATTTAGGGAAAAAATGACAGTTGTCTTTTGCTATTTTAGTTTATCTCATACCACTCATATGCAAACCACCAAGATTTTCAAGAAACTCTTTTTGACATCACAAAATATCAAGTATAATACAGTAAAACATACTTGAAGTCTTTACTTTTTAGCTCTCATATTACCAAGCCCAGCCATTTGATCAATTATACAAAATATAAAAAATAAACAAAAGATGACAGCTTGACACATAAAAGAAAATAAACAGGATCATGAATATTTGAGTAGTATTGCAAATAACATGCAAAGACAGGCAAGCAAATGAGATATGAGACTAAACCAGAGCCTAGAAGCACTAAAAATATAACAGGTTTGATCTACAATATTCCACTTTTTTCCAATTTTCTACAGCCATAAATTGCAGGACCTGTGTGTGATGCCCTCAGGGGGAAGATAATTCCCTTCAATTAATATACAAGGGATCATAAAATATTTCAATGGAATATGGAAGTTAATATCTCCAGAGATCAGCACATAAGATACTGAAGGTGCACAAAGAACTTGACAAAAGTTCAGTGGTGGAATGATGAAACTGGCAGGTTTAAAATATTAGTATTGTAATGTAAAACTCCAATTTTTTAAAATAAACATTCTCAAATATTGAATATTTTGGGGTAGTTATCAAAATATTTGTGAATTTGGGTTAAGGAATTGGTAATGAAGGTGGTAGTGAGGGTAGGGTATGAAACTTTAATTCAGGGCTGGTGGTGGGGTAATAGCATTAGGTAATATCCAGGAATGTCATTGGGGCAAATTCAGTAAAGTACAAAGCAGCTAACGCTAGCGCAAATTCGCCAGCATGACGTAATTTCGTTACTTCACCGATTTACTAACAGGTGCTGGATAAATTCGCTAGTGAAGTGGACCTACTCTAGCGCTACTTTGCACCCTTACGCCAGGCGAAGTTGCGCTATGGCGAAGGGATGTAAGTACGCTAATTCACTAACTTGCACATTTTACTGTTACCGCTTGCGCCAGACTTGCCTTCGCCAGCTCAGACCAGGCAAAGTGCAATAGAGTAGATAGGGCTTTCTTCAAAAAAAAAAGTTGAAATTCTTTCCAAGTCCCATAAAACGCTGGCGTCTTTTACTTTTTTAAGGGCGATAGCCTGAAAATGATCTAATTTTATTTTGGGGGTACCCTCCTTCCCCCCTACATTTCCTAACATATGGCACCTAATCTATACAGTGGGCACCTGTATAGGGCAAAATAACTCTATTTTATGAAGCTTTCCCAGGCGTGTGTAGTGTAATGTATTTGTAGCTACATATACGTCCATTGTACTTTAACTTGGCGCCATATGCATATTAGGCATCGCTAGCGTAACTTCGCTTTGTTTGATGAATTAACGCTAGCGCAACTTCACTACCTTTGCGCCTCACTGAGCATAAGTTCGGATTTTAGTGAATTAGCGGCGCCCTGACGAAACTTCGTCTGGCGAAGTGCGGCGAAGCCAACACTGGCGAACTTCGAAGGTAAGTAAATTTGCCCCATTGTGTCCAGATCCTTTGGGGCAAATTTACTTACCTTCGAAGTTTCGCCAGCGTTGGCTTTGCCGCACTTCGCCAGTCTAAGTTTCGCCAGGGCGCCGCCAATTCATTAAAATCCGAATTTGCGATAGCATTAGCCGATTCACGCTTTAGTTAATTTACCCCTTTGTTGCTGAGGAAAGAAGCAGCCTAGATGTGTGAAAGAGGCATTTACAAATTGTATATAAGCTTGCTTAACATATAACATTCCTTCCACATAGATAAGTATAACACAGCAATATTGACCTTTTAAGAATGTCAAGTTATGACTCTCACACACACACATATATATATATATATATATATATATATATATATATATATATATATATATATATATATATATATATATATATATATATATATATATATATATATTATTCTGTATTTAAAAGTCTAAGTGGAGCAAATGGCAATAAATCAAAAGACAACATTTAGCACATGATCTTTACTAGCAAAGTCCAGTAAACAGAAGAGAACTTCTACTTTAATAAACAGAACAACTTTCTACTTTCTAAAGATACACGGTGCATGTGGCAAGGCATTCAAGCCATTACAGGATACAAATTTGCACGTCAAATAAGCAGCAAAGAGGCAACCTTGCCAAATGAACTGAACAAATTCTGCACATTTTGAAACTGAAACCAGGAAAATTACCTCCAGAATGACAGGGTCTCTGTTTTACCAGCAAGGAAGTCATGACGACACTGCGCAGAATAAGCCCATGGAAGGCAGCAGGACCTGACAACATCTCAGGTCAGGTTCTACGAGAATGTACTGAACAGCTTTCAGACATTTTCACGGATATCTTCAATTCAATCCTGAGCTCAGCTGTTGTTCCTGCATGCCTAAAAAACACCAAAATCATTCCTGTTCCAAAAAAATCTACTGTGCCCTGCCTCAATGATTCCCGGCCAATAGCACTCATGCCCATCATTTTAAAGCTTAAGCTTGTACTGAAAAATATGAAAACAGAATCTAGACCTGCTACAGTTTGCCTACTGCCCAAATTGATCCACAAATGATGCAATTTTAACTGCCCTTCATTTCACCCTCTCTCACGAAAAGGACACATATGTCAGAATGCTATTTATCGGTTTCAGCTCAGCGTTCAACACTGTTATACCACAAAGGTTGTTAAGGAAGCTGGAACTGCTAGGCATAAACACTCCCCTCTGTAACTGGATCCTAGCCTTTCTGACTGATAGACCCCAATTTGTCTCAATAGGTGATCACACCCCACATGCCCAGTACAGTGCAAATCACAACAGTAGTAGGTCTTATTATGAAAAATGAAGAAGTAAGACATTTGGCAGACTAGTGCCAGAAGAACGACCTGACTCTAAAAGATTAAAGAAATGGTTTTTGACTTTAGAAAGAACTCTGCTACTTACCTACCGCTGTTCATCGATGGCTCCCCAATTGAGATAGTCAACAGTGTCCTAGAAGTGCATATGGCAGATGACCTCTCCTGGATCCTAAACACCAACTCTATCACAAAGAAAGCTCAGCAACGCCTTCACTTTCTGCTGAAGCTAAAGAAAGACATTCTTCCTCCATCGATTCTCACATCACTCTATCGAGGCACCATTGAGAGTGTTCTCTGGAGCTAAATCACAATATGGTTTGGAAACTGCACTGTTGCAGAACAAAAGTTTCCCCCAACTCTATCCGTCTTATTCTCTGTTCTCTCTCTTGCCATCTGGAAGAAGGTTCTGCAGCATTCAAACAAGAACTGCTAGACACTGCAAAAGCTTATTCTCACAAGTAATCAGAGTCCTTAACACGATAATATTGTAAAACTAACTGTTCCGTGCACCTGTCACCTTATGTGTATCCTCAAATGCTCTTTCTTTATGTAAATGCACCGTGGGGGGGGGGGGGTGAGTGAAATGTGATGTTGATATGCTGTATAACTCTATTTGGGCTGTATTGACAAATAAAGGAATCTTGAGAAGATTCTTGTACTTTGGTTTCACTGTGACAAGCTCTTACAAACAGGTTCTTCTTATTCTGCTCCATTTATGATCCTTGTGTTAGAATGTATAATACTATTAACCTTATATTTTATTATTGGTATCTGTACAGTTACAAACTACTGCCACTTTATATAAGTAAATGAGCAGCAAAGATTGTTTTGATTATAATGGAGAAAAACAAATTGATTTTACTTTGGAAAACAGAGTCCTAGAATCCATCATTAATACCTACTAATATCTTCATCGAAGTCAGAGTATCATTGTGTAAGGGAAACAACTCACAGATGCCATTCCTCGATCCAAGATGGTCACGCCCTGTCCTCCCACATGTTTCTTCTTGGTCGCAGCACTATTTCTCGCCAACCGATTGGACGCCAGTGCCGGAATGGACGCCAGCATTTGAACGCCAGCGTAAACACACCATCGTAAATACGTCAGCGCCATGACGTCCAATTTTGGCGCCAAAGGAGGCCTATTTAAAGGAGCCTGAAGACTGCAACATTGCCCAAACATAGGTTTCGCTTTGTGCATTCCTGGGTGTGATTCTAGTATTGTTATATTGATTCCTGTGTACCGACCTTTGCCTGTTTAACCGTTTTGACCCTATTCTGCCTGGACTCTGACCATTCTATTGCCAAACCCTTTTGTACCTTGAACTTTGTTTGTTGAACTGCCTCCTCCTTGGTCCGCACTCCATACTGAGCCTTCGGGCCCTTACACATTGCACCACTTAACATGAAAATAATTTCCCACACAAATAAGTGACAAAGTGAACTTTGCATTTTAGAATGTTATAGATATCCTGTACTTAGTGGGTTTATTGATTTGCCTTTACCCCTGTTCCTCTTTTCTTGTTTTAAATGGGGGCCATTGGCCATCTATTGCTCTGAGGGACTAGAATTGTACTGTTATTGATACTTTTCAATAGTTTTATTTTTATTCAGCCCCTCTCGTTATATTCCAGTCTCTCATTTACACCACTGCCTGGCTTCTAGAGTAAAATGGACTTGAATTCCAAACTGCAAGTATTGTCTATATCATGGTAAGGAATGTGCAAATGTGACTTTTTCTGCCACAGTTTTAATTTTGAAATTAATCAAATTGCATTTTAATGGAATTAAAGTTTCCAAAATGTTAATTTTCAAGATTAATTAAGCACAACAAATCTCAAAAACAAAGCTTTGCTGTCTAAAAGCTGAAGAGCTTATGTTGCCAGCATGCTAATTTTTTTTAATAAAAACTCAGGGTGACGTTAAGCATTGTTGCCTGCCCCAAGTGGGTTGAACCATAATGCTCAAAATCTTTACTCTTCACATAATTTCTATTTTTCTACTATTTAAATGTATTTTTTTTTTTTTACAGTGAAAATTGCCAAGTTTTTTACTCATAATGTCGAGTTCTTCCCCACAGTTTTAGGGCAATAGTGTCCTCAAGGTTGCAATGCATCAAAACAATTGTGGCCGATGCATTAAAATATCCACAATTATGGGTACGGTTGCAACGAAAATCTCTCAATTTTGAGGTCTCGGGTTCCCCTGTGTCAATAGATGCACTTGAACACAATTGCAACAGGAGGCAGCACCAAGGGTAACTATGTAGAAGTGGAGCAGCTCTGGATGCATGTTCCACTGACATAGTGCCAATGTGTACAATGACCTTTTGTTTCCTGCAGCAACAACTAATTTATGTGTGATTGTGCACATAAATGAGCCCTATAATGTTGAACGGCAAGAGCATTAAACCCCATATAGATGAACATATAAATAACATCAGTAGAGATCTGTTACAGTGTGTACACAAGCATTGCTAAAGTGCACACAATATTGTGTCACTCCATGCACAAAGGTATGTGTACTTGAAGCCAGTGCCAATGCACCAATTCACTTTGCTCTGAAGAAGTTTGCCTAAATGCTGCAACTTAGCCCTTAACTCCAGCAAACCGCATAATAATGTCATAAATACTATTTTTTTCAAACATTGCAACTTGCACAAGGAGGCTTTGTATGTCTAATTTGTCAAGTATATAGAAACAGAAAAAAGTTGGTGTAGTATCTTAAAGGTTAATTCTATATAAGATAAATGCCAGTAGCAATAACAAAATACAAATACATCAGATACAGTTGTTTTCAGGTTGATGCAACTTTCATGTATTAGTCTGGCAGCGCTGATCAAGATTACAATTTCTCGTCTCTGCTTGAATTTATATCGGCAGCATCTTTCTTGCAGGGTCTCCATGTGGATTCAGTACTGTATTATTATACCTAGGAGGAATGTGATACCACATTGCACACAGAGGCAGGTTAGAAAGTAAGCAAATTGGAGGCCCATTTATTAAAGGTCGGATTTTGAATTCATGTGATTTCAAAAATTGAATGTGTAATATTTAATTGTTTTGAAATTCGAATCGTATTTAATTCGTATAAATCGAGTTTTTCTCCCGAAAAAAAAATTTGAATGTCAGAAAGGATATTGACATCTCCAAATGGCTCATCGGACCTCTGCCATTGACTTGTAAAGGAATTTGGCAGGTTTTAGGTGGCAGATATTTAAATTAGGACTGTTTCCATGGTCAAGGTGTGATAAATCTCACATTCAAATTTACATTCGAATAGAGGGATTAAAAAGAAAATGTGTGATTGACACTCATAAATTCTAATTCAAATTTCCTATTCGCCCCTTGAAAAATCTGCCCCCTAGTGTTAATTTTTATTTACTAGCATAAATATTTGTTGAGACAATGTGGTTTCCCCAAACCAAACTCCACCATGACACAAAGCTTCACCCCAAAAAGTTTGAGTACCAGGTATACACTGTCACACAGATAGCTTGTCCTTCTGGAGTTGGAAATGCAAATTAATTATAAAAAAATCACTTTTATTTATAGAATGGTTCTGACTTACCTGGTGAAAGGCCGAGGTTGTGCGCTAGTACAATACAGTTTAATGTTATGAATCAAGAGAGTGAATGCAGAAATCCCTGCTGTGTGGAGGCACATTCTAACTGCATTGTGCCACGTTCAATCTTTGGTTGTGTAGGTAACAGTGTATATCTCTAGCATGCTTGTTAATATCATACACATTTACTTAAATATAGACTGTGTCAAGGCTGTGTCATTGCATCTTATCTTTCTCTGCCTTATTCCTTGGACAGTTATAACATGACCTAGAAATCAGTTTTCTTTTTCTCTTCCATGGTGCAGATGAGGAGCTGATTAACATGCAAAATAAAGGGATTTTCCTTGCTGAGAAAGAATAGATATTTCTGTTGTTCTAGTGTTTGGCCAAGGTGCATACAATGCTTGCCTAATGCACAATTACAGATTGGGCACTTTTAATTGTTCACCAGAGATTTCTAATCACTTTAACTTTATGGATGTAGCTGACTTTTTTGTGCAAGCTAGCAATAGAGAAACTGTTAAGCTAGCCATGGGAAACTTGTGGCTTTAATTATAAACAGATAAGCGAAATTTCTCCCCTGGGTTTATCTACTAGAAAGGAAATTTGCTTGCTCTTTTTCTCTTTTTTTTTTTTTGTGTGGCTAGGGCACAACACAGCAAGGAAACAAACTCTACACACTATTAATCTAGAATCTAAAGTTATTTAAAATCTGCTATGGGCAATATTAAAATACAGCCATTACAAATTACCCAACCTCAATTATACAACTCATCTTCACTATTAATATAAAGCCAATCAGCTGTCAATGTCTTACCCATGGACACTTTCACCTTTCTGCTATAGCACAATGGAGAATAGTATAAAATAATTATGGTATTGATAAAAAAAAATGTATTTGACTTTTTATTTGGAAATTAGCTCTATTTGCTCTTGCGATGGATTATTATACATAAGTATGAGAATCACATTATGTTCTTACATATCTGCATTTATACAAATTTGAAGACATCAACTGTCTATACTAAGTGCAGTTTAATATAGTCAGGATAATTGAGTGTCTTTCTGACTGGCTAGTCTTCACACACCTCAACAGCATGACAGTTTAGTCTGCAGTACAATATCATGATTAATCAGGCTTCAAAGAATCCAGGAACAAGGTCACCATGGTGATTACAATTAACTGCTTTTTGCTGCACTGTAAACTATTTCTGCATCTTCTGTTTATTCTTTTGTTATTTGCATTTGCTTCTATTTCACATTTTAATTGTAGTAAAATAATTCTAAGGTAGCCATTGTTCTTCATACAAAAATGCTATGTGAAAGGAATAATGAGTTATCCACCAAAAAGAAGTTTTGGTGCCGGCTTCTTAACGATGAGCTTAATGATCAGTTAACTGAAAGTGAGATATGTATATTTATGGCATTTAAAAAATAATGTAACAATAATATCACTACATTATATAGAACAGAAAGTGCCTGATATAAAAGCTTGATTTAAGAGAGCAAAGTGATGGGCGAATCTGACCTGTTTTGCTTTGCCAAAAATTCACGAAATGGCAAAAATTTGGCAAAATGCATTGAAGTCTATGGGCATCAATTTTTTTTTGTCGTACAATATGACGCATCAATTTTTTTTCATCCATTGGAGTCTATGGGTGAGATGCAGTGAAAAATTTCACTCATCACAAAATCTCCCTTTATACACGCAGCTATTAGATGCTAAATGATGGGCCAAAAACAATGTCCTTCCCAACCAATCTCACTGCCAGATACTGATTAGACACATTTATATGTAAACGTCCAAAATACTGATTGGACACTGATTTGGTAGACCTGGTAATTGAGCCAAACAAAAGTATTCCATTTACTCTGGTGCGGTCATTCATACATGGATTCAGGCCAAGTGATGGTCTCACATGCGTGATGGGCATTTCTTGTTGTGAATGACCACATTAGCTATTACCAAGCATAACTTATGTTTGCCTGAGCCCATTTACTGTAGTAAAATCTTAGAAAATATTGCTGAATATTGCTGAGTCCTACACATAAGTAAGCAGTGGTATGGTTACAAATGGAAGAACAATGCTGTTTTAATATAAATGGAGAATCTTTGTCACGAAGCTTTAACTAGTTTATAAAAATGTTTGGACAGATATTTGCAAAATATCACAGGAATGAATAATACCCTACAAAAGCTAAATTAACTATTTAACAAAGCAGTGGCGTAACTAGATGTTACTGGGCCACACAACAAATTAATTTTAGTGCAAACAATATATCCAGATGTTTTCCTTTTTTACAAATACATGTTGAAATTGCTCATTAATTAGGGCCTTGTGGGCCTGAAGCCTTAGGGTTTGCTTCCTCTGTAGTTACGCCCCTGTGACAAAAAATTTAAAATAGGAAGAAAGGGAAAGAAAGGAACAGAAGCATGGAAAGGAAGGAAGGGGGAAATTTGGCAGCATTGAAGGAAGGGGAAGGTGGGAATAAAATGGGAGGGAAAGTGATAAGAGGGGTAGAAAGGAAGGGATAGGGGAAGGAAGGGGTAGAGAGGGTTAAGGAGAAGAGGGATGGAGAAAGGCAGGGAAGTAAGAGGAGGGAGGCTAGGAAGGAAGGAAAGAGAGGGAGGCTGAGAAAAAGAAGGAAGGAAAGAGAGGGAGGGAGGCTGAGAAAAAGGGAAGGGGACTGGGAGTTGAAAGAAAGGAAGGGGAGTGAGAGTGGGAAGAAAGGAATGGGAGAGAGGGTAGGAAGGAATGGAAGGGTGGGTGGGTAGGAAGGAATGGAAGGGTGGGTGGGAAGGAAGGAGAGGGAGGTGGAAAGGAAGGAAGGAGAGAGAGGGTGAAAAGTGACATGGTAGATGAAGAGGCGGAAAAAAACAAAAGGAGGGAGGGTAGGAAGGAATGGTACCTGACTAAGGAAAAATATGATAAGGTATATTAGCCCACCCTTCACAGCATTTGATTGTTTTAGCGATATAACAAAAATAAGCAGAGCCCATAATTAATACTGAATAATTACACTGAAAATCATATACAACAATAAACATTTCTTGGAATTAGAATCTTTATTACAAAAGGTAAGGTCAGATGTAAATAAATGCAGTTATTATTTTGGATTTTCTGTATCTAAGCAGTCACTGCTGTCATAACACCATATTTTGCTAAATTTAAGTCCCAACATTGTTTAGATTCATTGTTGGAATTGGCTTCTGGGTAGACCAGCAAAATGCTTATTATTGATGCCACAATCAACATTCTAACACTCCAGCAGAACTGTGAGACTTCAGAGAGGTTTTCTTCGCAGTGTGGGGGAGAGCAGAATAACAATAGCTGTGAGATGCAGAAGTTTATTCCCAGAATATAGCAGTCAATACAGAATGTTATGCAAAGTGTCAATCAACAATAAGAAAAGGAGAAATAACATTGCATTCATGGATAATTCTGTATTCCTTAAGGCTATATTTAAAAATGCAGTGAGAGTCATGAATTTAATTGTGTATGTGCATTTCAAATTGCATAGAGCTACTGCATATTGTCCCATGTATACCAGCAATTAAAGGTTATGTCCACTCATTGATTTTTGAGCATATTTTGGGTACAAACGCACAAACCCAATAACTTCAGTAAGATTGCATCAATCTGACAACAAACTGACAAACAGAATGTGACATTCAAGTCATGCCTAATGCATTTTGTGCACTAAACACTTAATTGCTTATCCAAACAAACTCACATCCCATTAGTCAGATAGGGCACAAAATTCATATAAAGCATGTGACTTTAAACACTAAATTCAACATTTGTGTATCACGTAGGGGCATATTTGTTATGTTGTATAAAAAAACAGCAGGATAGTACACCACCACACATCATCGGGCTTCGATGTGTAAAAAAAAAGGCATTTTTACACATTTCCTGCAAGAAGCAATGTAAAATAATGGTGCCAAATCTGGTGTTCCCATGGCGTAAAATTATACACACCTTGATAAACTCACCATTTATTTTACACCTTTTTACATTGTTTTTTTTTTTTGGCAATTTTTGCTATGCTTTAGCAACCATCTTTTGTAACATGCCTTCATCATCATCAACACAAAAGATAATTCTTTCTAATGCATCTTACTTTGAAATATTGCCTACTGTATGAAGTTACTAATGTAGGTAAATCGCTTGAGCCTATACTCGAACTGTTCCACCTTTTCTTGGACCATGTTGATCAAATGCTTCAACTTGAACTTTTAAGGGATATCCCCTGTCAAAAAACAACCTTAAGATTCAAGATTTAATTCCATTGACCACACTCTATTCACAAGGTCGGCTCTGTGGCCTTCATAGAATTTTTACATTAAACTGAGGTAGAGCTTATAGAAGAGAACAAACAGTTCGGCCAACTTCTATGCTTTCAAAAATGTATGAATACTTAGTAAGTTAAAAGAAAGAATACCATACAATGTTCCTTTTTCTTTTGTTTAAAAGAAAATACATTGTGTAGAATATGTTTTATTTATATGTAACCACACAAAATAGCCAGCAATTTCTAGAAGAATAATGGAACATAAATAAAATTGTCAGCTAAAATAAAGACTGTGTATCAAAGACAAGAACTAGGATGGAGTGTTTGCCATATAATTGGATTGGATACACAGCATCTTTTTTGCACTTTACAAACGATGAATACCTGCAGAATAAGTATTTAAGAATCCGCTGGCAAGACTTTAGTTTGGACAGTGCCAAGAGGACTTGGAAATTATCCGCCAAGACTGCACATGCCGCCATCTACCCTAGACCACAACTACCTCTTCTTAAAAGAATACCTCCAATTTATCTTTTTCAATTAATTAATATCTGCCCTTTTTTACAGTGCTTTATTGTGAAAATGTAAAAGAACATGTTCTGCTCTTGCAGAATGTTTTGACAATAACAAAAACATCCGAAAGCACAGTGACAAACTGATGCAAAACAGCATTTCATGGTGTAATGTATTTTCAGATGGTTGCTGGAGGATGTAGAACTTCTAATTTCCTTGAAGTTGTTGGTAGCTGTGAGCCCTGTATGACATTATAGGGAACTAAAATTTTAAAGGCACAATCAAATGTGGAACAATTTCTTGGTCACATTATCCATCAAGTATGCCTGATGCCCGACAAACCCCCCTCCCCCCAAAGAAACTCCTTATAGCCAGAAAAGCCATCCATCAAACAAATATTAACACTTTTAGAAGATGGATCCTATGTAATAGACAGCAATATGACATCAATTGAAAATTACAAAAATATAAAGACAATAACGTTTCTGCCCCATATGTAACACATTAAGTAAACAATAAAACAACCAGCTAGCGCATGCTATTCTGCACAATAGTCTTTGCCATGCAGCATCCCCCTACAAAAACTTTTCAGGAATGATTTCAAAACTATACATTTACAGTCTCCTATCAACATCAAACAGTCCCATGTCCCACAACCTATTTTTTTTTTAATAATTCTTTAATTGTACAACAATCATCAACATAACATTACTGTTACAGTTTACTTTGTATTTGTCCACAACAATTAAAAAACAAAACAATTAAACAAATTGGTGTCTATGTGTGTAATTCATTATTAGAGAGCAGTGTGACCGTGTCCCACATCCTCCAGTGCTGATATTATCACAGTTGTAAAGACTATAAGCCCTAGAGTTGGCTTCCTGAGCCAACTAACCTACCCAGTTTCTGCTACTATATTGGAAGGGATAGGGACCCCCCACTAATCATACCTGATTTATTAAATACAGGCAGGTGGATCAATGTCCAGGTCTTCATTTGTCCATAAGTCCCATACTTTATTAAATTTCTCTGGGCAACCCCGTCTCATGTAGGTGAGCTTGTAAAGCGGAATCTACTTCTCTACCAATTGTTATGCCCCATCAACCTTGCATGTTAAGGTTCTGGTTTGAGGCCAAAAGCTTTTTTTAAGGCAGAATAATTACTTCCACTGTTTTTGCACACTGCTTTTTCACCACATCTTTATCAACAGTGAACATGGTTTATTGTTATTTCTACAAATATTGTTTATATTTATAATATAGTCATTGCTAATAATATTTAAAATATAGTTATTTAATACTTCATTTTAACATACACTGCAATAAACAAACTCTCTTGGAATAAAAAAAATAGAGGCCACCTGGGAAACTCACTTCCAAAATAATCTCTTAGCAATGAAGGTCCTGGCTGTATTTACTGATATTTCTTATTGTCGGAGGCAAAAGCTCTTGACTTGTGAGTTTTAGTATCATGTCCAAATATTATTATTATTACAATACTTGCCCACTTAAAACAGTTTTGCGTTTTCAATTTGCATTCGGCCCAGGTGTTTGCAAAACACTCATACCCTAAATACTATACTAGTAAATATTTCAATTACTTTCTAATACTTCTGTAGTTCTGGAAACATTTGGACAATTCATTCTCCATTAAAATGAAGCTGATATTTTTCTAAAGTAGGCCAAATGAAAGACTGCATTGGGAAAGTGACATAAAAATGTTGCAAACTGAACATAATTTGTTAAACATTACTCCTTTCTAGATAATAATAATTAAATATGCGGCTGCTAGTGATGGTCAAAATTGTCCCATTTCATTTTGCCCAAAATTTCCCACAAATTTTGCAAGAAATTCGTGGAACGACAAAAAATTTTGCGAAAATCAAATTTTTTTTGCAGTTTTTCACTGGCGGCAAAACACAGAAATTTTGCTGCAAATTCACGCCTGCCGAATATATTCGTCCACCGCTAGTGGCTGCCTATTAGTTAGATCTAATTGCAATCAACATGTTTATGCTAAGACCCCCATAACACACACATAACACTATAAGAACTTACAGCTTGCAAAATTCTGTAGGAGTACTATCGATCGAAATTAGAGAGACTACATCGATACAAGTCAAGAAATTAAAGGAACAGTAACACCTAAAAACAAAAGTAATGAAATATAATGTCCTGTTGTCCTGCATTGGTAACACTCGTGTGTTTGCTTCAGGAACTCTACTATAGTGTACAGGTATGGGATCCATTATCCGGAAACCCATTATCCAGAATTCTCTGAATTACGGAAAAGCGGTCTCCCATTTTATCCAATTTTTTTAAAATGATTTTCCTTTTTATCTGTAATAATAAAACAGCACCTTGTACTTGATCCAAAGTAAGATATAATTAATCCTTATTGGAAGCAGAACAAGCCTATTGGGGTTATTTAATGTTTACATAATAAGATTCAAATTACAGAAAGATCCATTATCCGGAAAGCCCCAGGTCTGAGCATTCTGAATAACAGGTCCCATACCTGTATAAACAAGCATTTCTGTAGCCATGGGGGCAGCCATCAGATAAACTCTGTAGTATACAATGGGATTATTCAGAATTTATATTTTATCTCCTGTGTATCCTGTGCTTTAATGGCTGCCCCCATGGCTCCATAGCAGCTTGTTTATATTAATTGTAGTTGTGTTTCTAAAGCAAACAGTACATTATATGGTCATTCCTTTAAAACACTTTAATTTTTTGGTGTTACTGTTCCTTTAAGACTAGAAGAGCTATAATTAGGAAGGTGAGGTAGATTGTTCACACAAAATAGTCTCCTTTTTCACAATCCACTGCTTTTTAATTGTCTCTCTATTGATTTAACAGCCAATGAAAGCAATGTGCGCCCCCCAGTAGTACTATAGATCCTGTATTGGTTTTAACCACATGAGGCTAATAAATTACCATTACTTTTGCTAGTAATCCATAGTAACCAATCAGCGGGTAGCATTTACTAGAAGCAAAAAACTGCAAATTTTATGGCATGAACCCATTTCAGCATATGTATCTAAAGGCACAGTATAAAAGCTTTAAAAGGCTGTTACAGTCAATTTAAAAAGGCAAAGATGAGAAAGTTTTCAACTGAAGCTTGACGTTTTTATAACTAGTTCTGGACAACAAAGAGGCGACAAAAAGAGGTCAGCAGTAATGCCATGGTTAGTTTTGGGTGGATTAGAAGCCATATCCTGAAGCATCACTGAAGATTTCCTAGTTTTGGTTGATCCTGGTGCACTCAACATATAAGAACAGGTTGTTTAAATATATTTCCCTTAGATTTCTCTTTTAAACCATAGATTATATTGCATTCTGTAAAAAAAAAATCAATTCTGTCTGGTTCTGTTTTTGAGCTGTTGTGTAATCCATGTGTTCAATGGTTCTTTTCTCTCAGTTTGCAATGGGCAGTTTGAAGGTTATATTGATTCAGTTTGCTATTTCTTTAACAGATAATAGTGGATAGCGATTGCAGAGAAGAACATGAACTCTTGGCACTTGATTTAAGTGAATGTACTCCAATTTATGTCAGCTACCAATGTCTCTATTATTTGAATAGAGATTTTTCTTTTCTCCCTGGAAAACTAGTGTTCAAAATATACCACAAGATTTTGCCTTAAACCATTGTTAATATTTTCCACAGGACCTTTGAATTACAAAAGCTAATATGCAGTTCTACTTGTTTTCATGTGTTAAAAATTATAAATAAAAAAAAAATACCATGTTTCTGTTTGACTTCTACATTTCCATTATTTTTCCATTTAAAGTGCCCCAACCTATTATGTGGTAGAATGCACTAATATATTTTACATGCTGTTTCCTATGAAGGTTCAATGTCGGAGCAATTGTGCAAAAAGCATTTACTACTATAATGAATGTACTGATCTTTACTGAGTTTCAGGATCAAAATGATAAGAATGTACCTTTTGTTATGTGTAACAATGCTTATATATGTAAAAACATGAGGTTTTCCTATCAACTCCTCTACATCCTTTTATTTAATCAATCATTAATCACAATGGAAAAATAACAGAGTGAAGGACAATTAGTTTGACTGTATATAGCCCCATATGACATAATCTCCCAACCAGGCAGCTACTCCATAGCTTGTGGAGGCGTCCTGTGATTGGATTATAAAACTAGCCATACATATCGCCCCCCAAAAAAACACTGACTTCCAACAGCCTGTCCAACCAATATCTGGCTGAAAGTCAGCATTGGTGTGTTAAGACGGTGCTTTTCTGATGGCTCTGCAATCTAAAAATCTGTACTTACTTTTATCTGATACACAGGGGGTCATTTGATTTTAGACTCTGAGTTGTGCTCTATATTGTGAGTCTTTTATCACACACAACAGATTTCCCCTTTCCTGTGATTTATTTATAAAGCTCTGTTGTCTGATGTGTAAAAAGAAACAAACCAAAAGGGGGAAAAAAAACTAAGAGCTGGAGAAGTTTCTTGAATCACAGAAAGCTTCTCTACCAAATGTGTAGAACATCATGTTGATCTCAAACAAATTGAAGTTTATCTCCAATGCCAAGCTTGCTAGTTAAAAACTACACAGATAAAACACAGTTATAAGGGTTATAGCATCTTACAGTTATACAACAGTAATGTTGTATAATTTTCTTTTAAATAAGACATACGTATTCAGAGCTTTGACCAATTCCCTGTGTTAAGGAACATAAATGAAAATTGTCTTAACAAAGACATAGCTGTCTTACAACTGCACCAGTGAAATTAACATAACATCTTATGAATAAAAAAATAACATGATAACAGATCTTTTTTTTCCCATATATTTGGATGCCCTAGTATGCACTCTCAGTCCAATTATCTAGAAATTGAAGGCAATTCAAATCACAAAGATGCTGCCTTAAAATACTCAGCAACTGAAACAAAAAAGTAAATATAAAGGGTATTCTTGTATTTTAGTTTTATTTTTCAAAGTTTTGTTGAATTAGGACAAATATATTACTCGTACAAGTTAAGAGTAGTGATGGGTGAATCTGTGGCGTTTTGCTTAAGACGTAAAATTTACAGCAATATTCGTGAAATGGCAAAAAAAAATAAATCACGAAACGCATTAAAGTCAAAATAAAATTTTTTCCGAAGCAGCGGATTTTTCACCGGTGAATTGTCGCTGCAGTTTCGCAAATTAACTTGCAGCAAAACATGGAAATTTGCCGCAAATTTGTATCTGCCGGATTTATTCACCCATCACCAGTTATGAGCCTTTCAAACAGATATATAACCTTGGAAAAAAAATTGGACATGGTAAATCTGAATTTGAAAAACTTACCTTGGGTAGAACAAAAATAATCTTTTATCAGGAGAATGAACCCAAACTGAAGACCAAAGTGCAATAGAATGGCTGAGGAAAAATGTCCTTCAGTAAGCCAAATACTGATCTCAAATCCAATTACAATGTACAGTTAGAATCTCTAGCACAAAATGTAAGTGCAAATAGTTCATCCAGCCAACCTACGATTATTTTTCATTATATCTCACATTTTTGCATTTCAGTAGGATAAAATATCACAGAGAACTAGAAATTTCCTAAAAAGGTGCAAGGCAAAATATACTTTGTTGAGAGGCTGATGAAACTCAATATGTTTAATTTTCAACTTTTGTTTTGTTGTTTTGATACACAACTTCTAAGGTTATGTAATACAGCTGAGATCCCCATGTCTATAGGATCCCCTATCTACAACTGCCTATGTTGCTTTGATCTAGAGGGTGGATGGATAAAATAAATTCTATTCTACTACAATGAGAATGGAAAATCAAAGGAAAACAATACAGGAGTATGGTATAATAAATCAGAGTGAGGCATTTTGTGATTCTCTAAGTCCAAACCATTGGCATTTAGTGTTATCTAATTGTGGGTATTTCTGCTTTCAAAAAGCACAGCTTTAATCTTTCATTTTTATATGTCAAAGGTCATATGTCAGCCAGTCTCCTTAAACGGCACACAACTCTCCTCAGACAATAAATATTTTAATTTGACTTTATAACCTTACATTATGTTGTCCATTCTAGAAAAAACAGTTGATTTTAAAACCAACCCAAAGTCAGTTATAAATAGATTAAAATAAGTGGTCCAAGAATGAGGCTCTCAAGGTAATTTACTTATATATAATTATATGGCATTACATTTTATACCAGCATTTAAGAAATATAAACCTTAGGGTCATATTTAATTTCACAGAGAGATTTAATAATGTAAGAAGTCATAACTTTATAAAGAATTGATGACATGTGTTAGTGCAGCTTTCTGAGCAATGGCAGGTTTGAGTTAAGCATCAATATCTTACTTAGAGTGGTATTTTTTACTTTTAGCTGCTATAAATAAAGTAATGCTGTGTAAATCAACATTTGTCAAAAAGCTGTGTAAAATAAATGGCAAATTTATCAAGGTTCGTTTTATTTCACATTTCAAATGTAGGAAAGACACGGTGCTCCAGAATTAATTGTAAATGACTCACCGAGTAGAAAAAGTGGTCTGGGTGCACCAGCCCCAGCCCCTCAGCTTTAGGGAGCGGCACGGCAAGGAATGTAAAGAAAAAGCAGGGCCGACTGGCTCTCGGAACGGATCTACAGGACCAGAGAGAATAAGTTAAAAAAATATTTTTTATTTATACAAAGTTAAAAGGTATATACGTCTGCAAAACACGTAGGGCAGATGGAAATGCAGATGTATATACTTTTAAACTTTGTATAAATAAAAATATTTTTTAACGATTGCCGGTCGGCCCTGCTTTTTCTTTACATTCGTTTTATTTTACGCCATTCAAATGCCAAATTGCTGCCGTTATTTTACAGAGCTTCAGACCTTTGTAAGTAAGTTCTAGCTGAAGTTG
This sequence comes from Xenopus laevis, assembly GCF_017654675.1. NCBI lineage: Eukaryota > Metazoa > Chordata > Amphibia > Anura > Pipidae > Xenopus > Xenopus laevis. The sequence goes on along the minus strand of NC_054380.1, from coordinate 121,491,137 downwards.
CTTAAAAGAAAAAGTACTTAAAAAAAGATTACACTTTTTTTTAAACAGCTATGCCTGTGATTTGTAGTTAACTATTCCACCGTCTGCTGCAATGACTATTTTTAGCTAAAAAGACTTGCAATTAATTGTCATGGACCTCATTCACAACCCCTAAGTAGCCCTGGGGGATCGTTCCAAACCCAACAACCTTTAATGGCCCTGTATGACTGCCAGGACTCGTCATTTGAGATTCTGAGCATTCTCAGCAGGTCAAGACTGGGAGAAAAACCTGTACATTATTTAACAAACAGGCTAAATCATCATTCAAAGAAAGTTTTAGCAAGGACAACAGCTGACAGAAAGTGACCGCTACATATGAGCTCAATTAACAAAAATTTAAATTTCTATTTTTTCACGAATCAAACTTTTTATTCTTAAAATTAGTGTTTTAAATATTCCAAAAATTTCAAAAACCAGGAAAAAAAATTCTAACAAAAATGATCCAAGTAAATTTCTAATTTTTTAGAGGTTTTATTTGGTCGCAAATTTTGCGAGGAAGTCTTTTTGGTTAAAAAGGATGTAAACTCGGTCACTAACATTTGCAATGGTCTTTTTGAGCATTTTTTGCAAAACATATCACATTCCCCTAACAGTTTAATTGTGGTTTCAAAAACCTCTAAAAACCACAAAAATTTGACCATTACTAAATAGGCCTTAAATGGGGGAATGTAATATGTTTCGATATTGCTAAAAAACAACTTTGGCAACCTTAGAAACCATTTTCTAATGCATCCTTTTTCACTGATTACAGACCTCAACAACTTTCTTGCAATGTTTGCGAACAAATGCCTTTTGCGAACATGCCCAGTGTATGTAATAAGATTTTGCAATAATTTTTTTAGCAATAAAATATCCAACAAAACTCTGAAGCAGGTGTTAACACTAAACTTTACTTAGTGATAATGACCAATGTAATATTTGCCAGTGAATCATTTTACATAGTGAGCAGTGCTAAACATTTGCAAAAATGCCATTTTAAATAAAGCTTGAGATTTTTAATTACATTTCATCAAATGTTTTAAACCTCAGTAACCCTACAAAAAGCTAACTAGGCTTAGCCCAAAAGCCAATCAGGACGATCTTTGGGATTAGGGTTGAAGTACTACCCCATAAATCTATAGATTTATTTCTTAGAGTTTAAGTGATGGGACAGATTGGACTAATATAACATTTGTATATCAGTAACATTGGCAGGCCTGTGACATGTGTGGAGTGTTGGTGGGTTGCTGCTTTAACATCAAAGGCTAAGGAATCTGAATAAAAAGCTAAAGCCTCCCAACTTAGTGATCTCAATAATTGATTTATATAGTATGGACAAATTAAGCATGATTAATGGCTGAACACGGAACTTCCCCTGAAGTTTTAATTCACTTGGTGTTACAGACTATAAATGTGGTTTTCTGACCTTTTATTGAAATAATTGAAACTATCCTTCAAACTGACCCAATCTGGGAACAATTGTACACTAATTATCAGACATTATTGATTATGTTATTTAATTTGTCTCCTATGCATTAAGGTTGGACTTTTTTATCTTAATCTGTCACATACTGATAAATCGTTCAGCTAAGACTAGTATTTGTCACACATTTAGGAAATTTTCTAGAAATAAGCAATCCTTTCAAAATGACAAGGTAACCTGAAAAAGAGATTCAAGGGTACAAAATGGAAAAAAAATACAGAGGTTTGCATAAAGAAGACAAAGCTTGGGCTTTGTTTTCAATGTATTTGGTTTTATTCATGTAATTAAATAAGCATTAAAAACCTGTGTCTTATAAACGTTTGCTTAAAAAAAATTAAATATAGAGGAACCAAATCGCTTCTCTGCAAATGCGAATCTAAAAAAATCTTGCAATTAATCTGTCAAGTTGATTTTTAAGGTCTTTTGTTCTTAATATATCTTTGGGTGACAACTTGTACTTGCTTGCAACAGTTTAACACTCTTTTAAGGATTTCCATGTTTTCACAAAAGAGAATTTGTAACCATATATAAGGTATACGTCAAGCAATAATTGCATTGTAATATCGGCTTATAACAATTGACTCTGTGCACATTATTTTTATGAATCATTTTGCTCTTGACTTTATGACAATTTGGAATAACTCTATGTATTGATATATTTATCCATCTATCTAATGAAGATGTGAAGCAAAACCTTCCACCTAACTGAAAAATGTGTGTATGGCAGTTTGCACCAGATATGTCACTCCTGCACAAAACTTGTGCCCATTTGATAATTTGCCATGATGTAGATGTGGGCATACAGAATTTATAGCTCCCATGATGTCCTTTCAATTGAGCCTTTAGGCACAATACATAAAGAATATTTTTCTATACTATGGCATAAATAAAATGCATTGGGTTTTTCTTTATTAAGGCAAAAATTCAACACGGGTATTTATATATTATGGCATAATTACATTTTTATTTTAACTCAGTGGAGTGTTCCTGTTATTACTTCCTTCTTAAGGAAGGTGTAAAGTGCAGGACTTTCCGATACAAGAATGCCCTGCATCTTACACTTACGACAAGGGCATGTGTAGCAGAAGCAGATTGTCTGCTTTCCACAACTTGCGTTTTGTACACAGACAGGAGAAATTGGATCTAGTTTCAGGTGCTCACTCCTGTAGCTCCATTGACAGGACTGTAGAGCTACACAGAGTCGATATCTGTGCAGAAACTCAGCAACTTTCACTAAGGGGGTTATTTATCAAGGTCCAAATTTATCTCAATATCGGCTGCTACAAACTCTTATCTTACCCGCTCGGGTTTTTAACGCTTATTTATTATTACATTTTCCCGAAAATCTGCTTTGCAGGAAAAACTCCGTTTTTCATGATTTTTTCGTGAATATTACCCGAAATCTCAGAATTTTTCACCCGAAAGCTCCGAAAACATTGTGATATTACCCGAAACCCCCGACTCAACCAAAAATCAACGGGACTGTTCCCATTGACTTTTATGCAACTGTGAGATGCCGTGTTTTTATATTTTTAAAAGTCTGATTTTATAAAAATCAGACTCCAGGTATTCGGAGCTTATTAAATAACACCTTAATGAAATGCTAACTTATTTGTGTTTAAAAGGAGAAAGCCAAGTAGGGCCTCGGTAGCCCAGTATCCATTATTAGTAACCTTCACCTATATTTACTGTATATCAAACTGTCATATGTAAAAATATATATCTAAGTGACCTTTCATTTACACCTTTAAAATAATATTTTTACTATCTTTTGACTGTGAACATGTTTCCCTCCATCTTCTACTTGCTGCCTTATAGTCTCTTCATGTTGTTTCAGCCTTAACTTATGCGTAGACTTCAGCTGCCCAGTAAAGATATTGAAAAGAAAAAATTAACACTAAATAAGAACATTCCATTTATTAAATCTTGTTTGCAGATCTGTTTTAGACAATCATTGGGGTCATTTATAAACACTGGGCAAATCTGCACACAGGCAAGTAAGTCATAGCATCCAATCAGATTATGTCTTTCAGTGCTCAACCTGCAGCTGGCTGGAAAAAACAAATCACTTATTGGCTGCTTTGGTTTACTGCTCAGGTGCAAATTGGACCAGTGCTTATAAATGAGTGCCAATGTATTGCCATTCACAGTTCTGATAACATAAAGTCAGATTTGGCCTCAGCATCTTCTCAGTCACCCTGCAAGATCTCATGCACGGTACAGAAAAAGTGGCTGATTTCTGTATTGCACATGTGCAAGCGCAGGGGATACTGGAGAAATAGACTATGGGTCAGAGGCTGTTTTTGAATAAGAGGAGCATGATCCCAGGGTCTGAAGTGATCTGAATGACTTGGGGGGGGGGCTAGCATTCATAACTTAGTCAAGTTGATCACAATTGTCATGAATATGGCAAGTTAATTATACAGTCAACCCCCTATTCACTGGACAGAGGTACATGGTATATATATATATATATATATATATATATATATATATATATATATATATATATATATATATTTAATCTATCTATATGTTTAACTTTTACTGACTTTCTGATATCTTTTGGCTCTCCAAAAAGACTGGCTAGCACAGGAAGGAAAGTTAAAAAAAAAGTCTGAACCCAAAAAATCAGCATTAAAAATATAGTGAAAAAGCTGTATGGTCATATACTCAGGACCTGTCACCCTAAGACATAATTTAAAATGACTTTCTATCATGTTGTTAAGCAAAATAAACTTTACTTAAACTATATAAAGTGCAGTGACATCTTGGAAACGAGGACTGGAAAATAAAAGTAATTGCCTGCTCTGCCTGAGGCATAGAGGCAGGACAGGGAATATATAATTCACAGCTGAGATTTTTTTAAAATATGTTTATAACAGGCATGGCTGTTTTAATAAAAAAAGTTTAAAAGCTTTAAATATCTGGATGACAGGTCCCCTTTAAATAAAAAATATACAGCAAACATAAGCAGAGAATGTGCCTTAAAGGGGTGGTTCACCTTCAAGTTAACTTTTAATATGTTATAGAGTGGCCAATTCTGGGAAATTTTTCAATCGGCCTTCTTTATTTATTTTTTATGGTTTTTTGAATTATTTGCCGCCTTCTTCTTACTCTTTGCAGCTTTCAAATGGGGGTCACTGACCCATCTAAAAACAAATACTCTGTAAGGCTACAAATTTATTGTTATTGCTGCTTTTTATTACTCATTTTTCTTTTCAGGCCCCTCCTATTCATATTCCATATACTGGAGAGCTGCTGAATAAAAAGATAAATAACTCAAAAACCACAAATAAAAAATGGAGACCAAATGCAAATTGTCTCAGAATATCCCTCTCTACATCATACTAAAAGTTAACTTAGAGGGGAACAACCCCTTTAAAATGTTTATTCAAATGTGGTGGAGTGGCCCTGTTGTGATTAGATTACCGGTACACAAGTAATCTCCCTGCATAATGAACTGCTGCTACCAAAACACTCATGGAGTAACTGCAATTTCCCTGAATGCAAATAACAAAAACATATTTCCTGATTAAAACAATAGGCAAATGTATGTTCAGCATAAACCCTATTCATTACACACATGTTGAACAAGAGGTACAGTATACTGTCCCTTTAAGCAAGAAAAAGGGGTAGATTCACTAAAGGACAATGTCACGGCCGGCACCCAATACCAGAACGAATGCCAAGGACCCTGGTCTCGGCTCGGCTTCACCAGTAGTGTGACCACCTTTGGGCTTAATTGGGTGCCACCTGGACTTAACGAGGGGTACAAGGCGAGGTGTTCTGGCTGGCAAAGCGGCACGGCCGGATAGCAAGAGTCTTTGGGCAGAAGGTCAAGGACAAGGCGTCTGGTGGAAACGGAACAGACCGGATCAGGACAGGCAGATAACAGAATCATCAGGCAAGCACGGGGTCAAAACCAGATAATCAGACAGACTGGATAAGGCAGAAGGAGTCGAGGCAGGTGGATACCAGAATCGTCAGGCAGGCAAGGGTCAAACCGGGTAGTCAATCAAGGGGTTAAGCAGGAAGAGTTGTCGTAGGCAGGCAAGGGTCAGGATACAGAATGCAGAGTAGTCAAGAACAGGCAGGGTCAAACACGGATAATCAGTCAGGATAGCAAATTCAGGAACAGGTAGCACAAAGCTCAGGAAACCACAGGATATGATCCTATAACGGGCACTGGCTAAAGGTCTGAATGGGCCTTAAATAGGGTCCCAATTTGCGCCAAAATGTGCGCAATTTCGTGCCATTGCGCGCTGGTGCAATCACGCCAGCGTGCCTGCGCCTTTAAGAGATGCGCAGGCGCACCCTAGGGATCCATGATGGCGCCGGCAAGGGAAGAACAGGAGCGGCGCAGCGAGCGTCCACGCCGAGGACCCGCTGCCCACTAGACCACTAGGGTAGGTTTCTTACAGACGAAGTAGCTAATGCTAGAGACAATCCGCCAGCATTACCATCCGCAGGGACATCACCTATTCACCAACAGGTGCAGCCGTGAATTCACTAGCAAAAGAGACCGTTGATAGCGTTAGTTTGCACTTTATTGCCAGGCAAGATCACTAGAGAATTTTTGCTAGGCACAAACGAACGCTAGCGTGTCTTCCCTATGGAATACTCACACTGTCGAAGTAACGCTAGCAAAAAGTCACCAATATTTGGCGCAGAGGACGAAACTTAGCATATTAGTGAATTGGAGTAGTCATAGCGCATTTTGTGCCTGGTGAAATGGTGCGATGTGTGCGAAGCTGACGAAAATTCGCCTGTTAGTGAATCTACCCCAAAATATTATTCTTGTGAAAAGAAATGCCTCAGCTGTTCCAGCAAACTGCATTCATCAGTCTCTTATATTTCTCTTCCTTCATTGAACAGTAGAATTGAAAAGATGTTTTTTTTATATTTTTGATGTCATTACAGGGAAAATTACCAAACTAAAACATAAGAAATATAATCTAAACCTAGGCTGCAGAATTTGTATTTTTTCCTGAGGCAGTACCTGACAAACTAATTGCTAGCTAAAATTCAAAACCTGCAAACATTTGCAACTGTCTTCCATGTAAAACATTTAAGAAAAGGACTGAAATAGACTCACATTACAGAATAAATGCTTTGATATAGAAGATTATTAATGGAAGTACAAGCAATAAAATACTTTGAGTGCTTTATTTTCTACAAACAACAGTTAACAGCTAAAGCAATTACAAACTATGAACTTAAAAGTGTAGAGATGTGTAAAATAACCATCCCCAGTATTATTTAGCAGGCAGCCCCTTAGTGTTATAGACACATAACTGGGTCCTAAAATACAGTTGGGAGGGGTAACTGTTTCCTATTCCTGCTTTAAGCTATGCCCCTTGTTGTTTCCCACAGTGACCAGTAGATGCCACTTTGTTAAAGTATAAAAGACTCTGAAGCCATGCTTTCAGTATCCATCTTGTGCTGGCTCTAGCCTGAGCAGGCAGGCAGAGCTTGAGAGGAACCTAAACAGGTCAGGTCTAGTATAAGATACAAAAAGGAAAAGTTGTGAGAGCACTCCATGGCTTAATAAAAATGTACTAAAATACATTGGAAGTGCCACTGATCTGGCCAAATTAACTACAGACATAGAAAAAAGAAGAAAAATTTCAAATGCTAAAGCCTTCCAGCATAAGAGCATTACCTGAAAAATATTGGCTTATCAATCTTATGATCATCATTTTGTAACTAAAAAGCCCCTGTCGTGAGGCTTTAGCATTTGAAATTATGACCAGAGGTAAATAGTTAGGGACCGTCATATGGGTTTTACCTTGACGTGGTATGGTGGCTTATCAATCTTATGATCATAATTTTGTAACTAAAAAACCCCTGTCTTTGTAAATACATGCATCTGCATAGATTACTGATATGACAGGGGACCAGGGAATGTGCATTGATCAATTTTTCTAGTATAAGATAGGCTACTCACCTTTATAGGTCACTCTAGACGTGACAGACAGTCAGGATATTTAGCTGAGCAGCCTGAGGCTCCTCCGAGGATTGTGAGTGGGATTAAGATCGCAGGGTACTAATTGCCCAGAAGTAGGGACTAAGTGTACAGACCTAGGGTAGAGTATTCCCCCTCAGGTTCCACTTAGGGAAAAGGCTGAAAGCTGGCTGAAAACTGGCTCCTCAAGGCTGCTTACATTGTTCTCGTTCCTGAGGGAACTTATATTGACCAAAGGTGCTGTGAGTATTGCCTATCCAATGTGATGTATGATCCTTCATGTTCTCTTGATGTACACTCCACTGAGGATTGTATATGTCCAATAAATCTGTTCTATGGTTAAGTTATAAGAACCACTGGCGTCCAATTATTTGCACCCTGATTATAGTTACAGTTGCACTACACCCTTCTTCCGCATCGCTGCGAAGGCTCACTCCCTAAGATTTTAAGGTCTCATCCGGAGCACATTTATTGGGAGTGGAGCTTATAGTAGAGTAAGTTGCACTCAATTTACTATAGCCCTGCACAAGCAAGGAATGTTTTCTGTGTTGTGTCTAGGGATAGTTTAAAACTTTTAATTTTGAATTAGTTGGGTAATGTGGGCTTCAAACATAACTTTTCTAAAGTACAATTGCAGGTTAAAAAAAGGTTTACAACCATTAAGTTAACATTTTTGCTTGGCTAAATTCTAGTAACTTCCATGGTCTATAGAAAGGGAAAAAACACCAAACATGTCCCCCCTCGGAAAAATGCCTGCCTTACATTCTACTAAAAGATCTTACAGTAAAAATCCATACCCCAAAGGTCAAGTACATGGTGCATAGCAACTAATCACAAAATTAAATGGCTTTCAAATACCGACTGTTCTCTTTTTTTCCTATTGGTGGGCAGTCCTGTAGTGTAATTTTGAAGTTTACTTCTAAGCAAGAGGCCATTCTACCATACTTGCAGTAAATGTTTTATTGAGAAAAAAGAATGACCCAAAATATTGCACCTCCCCATTCAATGTTCCATAAATCCCAAGAACAAAAGATAAAACTTAACCTTTATTAGTATGTGTTAAAATGAACCAAGTGTGGAAAAATGTATTAAAATTACAATCAGGTGGAGCACATTATTTGCTGAATTGTGTAGTATATCCCAGATACTTATAGGTTAACCATGATCAGAGTTGAAAAGATTATATGGAAAGCATCATAGTAGGGATTAACTACATTAAGTCATATAAATTGGAGCAAAAGGCCCATAGCAATCACCCACAGTTACCCAAACGGTTTGTTCACTGTTGAGTGTAAGAATAAACAAACAAGTTACAGCCACTTGTCCGATAGAATTACAGCGTGGGCATCACTTCCCATTGCTTCTGTACACCACTCGCGAGGTAACCCTCATTAATCACGAGGCGTGCAGTTCACAGCCCTGCTAGTGTAAGTTAAGTTGGCAGCGTTTCTTTCTATCGATAATAAATGCTAATTGCTATGGTGCCATTCCCCCACCAGCCATTGACGCACCCCCAGATATGCTGTGTTAAAGAAGGTATCGTCTATTGCCCGGAAAAGTGACTTAGATTAGAGCATGTTGTCTCCCTGCCTTATTGAGCTAAAAGAAAACCGGCGCCTGACGCGCGTTTCCCTCGCTCAGCGAGCTTTGTCAAAGGCAATCTGCGGCGCAAAGAGGAGTACGTCTATTTATAGATGCGCAGTGTCCATTGCTATTCAAATGAACAAATGCGCAACAGTGTATAGAGGTGCGGGGAGGAGCTGGTATGGCTCATTCAATACCCCCATGCTCGTGACTCTTGTCTGGTTCATGGACAAAGTATCCATTACATTATTATTATGGTAAATACTTTATCCCATACCATAGGATAGGTCATAAAGTAACCAATGATGCGGAAGTGAGACATTCTTAGCTATATATAGCTCATTGCTTGTAATAGTAACATGTATCTAATCTGTGTCAATTCTAATACTGTCACTACTAAAGACAGTTATTATTGGCTCAATTGTGAGATTTGAGAGCAATGAATTTCAACTGAAAGTATTAATGGAGATACTCTGAATTTTGAATATTTCAAATAAAAATATTCATGGTGATACTCTCGTTCAGGCCACCAAGACCCATAGCGTTCATATTGAAAATCCATTCGCTTTTCCTTTGATAGAAGGGATGATTCCCCACCTCTAATCCCCAGGGATATTCTGGATAGTCCAGTCAGTAGAAGACCTTTGCTAGTGTGATTATGTTTCCATCAAATAGATGCAGATAATAACCAATCACAATGAAAACAACACTTGCCATTTCACAAAAGACATCCCACTGATTTGATTCTACTTTATATAAGTAACCTTGGCACAGTGAAAAACTGAAAGGAATCTTAGGAGAGACAGAGCTGAGAAAGAGAGAATTGGATTGAGCCATGTCTAGTCCAGACCACCAAGAAGCAGGAGAGGGTGCATCAGGAGGAGAGAAAAGATGCAGAAATATAATGAAAACTGTGCTTTAGTACATGGGGCAGTCACCCATTGGAGGGAACTATTTGGCTAGGATGCCCAAAAGACAGCCATGTCCCATAAGACATATTTATGGGAGAAGATAGCCACAGCAGTCAATGCCATTTCTTTTCACCGGAAAACAGTTATAAGAAGATTAAATGACATCAAGGGCAAACTTTAAAAAAGGCTGGGACAAGAAGAAAAATACGCAAGAGGTACAGAAGGAGGGCTACCAATGAACTTAAAGGAGAAGGAAAGGTTAAAACTAAGTTAGCCTTATCAGAAAGGTCCATCTAAATATACCAGTAAACCCCCCAAGTAGTGCTGCTCTGAGTCCCCTGTCAAAAGAAACACTGTATTTCTTCCTTCTATTGTGTACACATGTGCTTCTGTATCAGACTTCCTGCCTTCAGCTTAAACCTCATTGCCCTGGGCAAGAGCATGCTCAGTTTGCTCCTCTTCCCCCGCCCCCTCCCTTCTCTACTGTAATCTGAGCCCAGAGCAGGGAGAGACTCAGGCAGGAAGTGATGTCACACCATGTTAATACTGCAGCTCCTATCCTAAACAAACAGAGAGTTTCTAGAGCTTTTTACTCAGGTATGGTAAAACATTCTACAGAATAAATATAGCATTCTAGCTTGCACTATTGCGGCTAATCTATTGGCAATAAAATGCCTCAGTAGCTTTCCTTCTCCTTTAAAATACTTTGATAATGAAGTGGAAATGAAAAAAGTCATTGGCCCAGATGTGGTAGAGGGTATGCATGGGTATACTCAAACTGACCTAGAAAGTAGGTGGTTTTTTTTTAATCTTTTTTTGTTTTACAGTCTGTCAGCGCCAACAGCCCTCTTGCTAGCAGCCCCTCCCCTTCAATTGCTTATATTATAGTTATAGATGTTATAACTGTTGGTCTATTGCATCACTACACGCCCCACAAACACTTTCTTACTTTATTACTGTCCCCATCACAGCCACATACAGTTGCAGTACATTAATGCCCTGTTACCAATGTGCTTTATACAAAAACAGACTGTCTGCATAACAAAAATAATATGAATTATTTTTTGTATAGTTCTTCAGCAAAATATTGTGCAACAGCAAGAGGAGTGAGAGAAGAAGAAAGCAATGGTGAAGGTTAGTATTGTTCACTTATGTGTGTTCATGAAACATTTGTTGACAGCAATTTTTTTTTTAGAATTTATCACACTGGAGACAGTTCGTAAATTCTTCAAAATCGATGAACCAGGTATATTCTTGTGATATTTTGGACAATTGATTGGCCAAGCTGGGAAATTGTGTACCAACTTGTGAGTGAGGGTGAGTGTTTGTATTTGTCTTGTGCATGTTTGTAAGAGTCTGTTTGCGTGGGTGTGCATATTTGTGTTTTGTATGTTTGAAAATATAGAGTGTGTGTAATTTAATATTCTAATATAAAGCTTAGATTTATTTTGTTACTTTTTTTTATAGAAAACTACTCACAAAGAGGTAAAAACTTGTGCTTCAGTGGCATAGGAGGAAGGTGCTTCTGCTTCAGAAGTACAGGAAGTAACTCCTGGAAGTTCTCCTGCAACAAGGCTGTAGAGCAAGGAGAAGTCCAGGACGTTTCACATCAAGAAAGAAAACTTCTGCAAGGCCATCTCTACTTAATGATTCAAAACCTCCTCCAGCTGTAGCAATGGGGAACCAGAGCAAGAAGACCCCCAAGAGCGAACATCAGTAACTGTGCACAACACAGAAATGGGGACACAGACAGAAAATTTGCTTGCCCTTCAAAAAATTATAGATATATTGGACAGCCTGAAGTCCTCTATAGAGAATCTGCAAAAAAAGCTGTATGTACAGTTTGGTAATATTTTGTTTTAAACATAAATATGTATAATGTTTTACCTTTTACAAGGTTATAAAAGGATGTTGTGAGATGTCATTGTTATGTGTATTGCTATGTATGCATGCATTTCTGCTATCTTATACTTTCTTGCAAGGGAAATTATCTTGTTTGTTCCAAAATAGCATGAATTACACAAATATCCAAATATTTACCCTCTTTGCATTCCTAAAGAGGTGGTTCAACGTTAAGGTAACATGGTATAGAATGGCTTATTCTAAGCAAATGTCCAATTGGCCTTTATTATTTATTTTATATACTTTTGGAATTATTTGCCTTCCTCTTGCCTTCATTTTCACAGCTTTCAAATGGGGATCACTAACCTCATCTAAGAAATCAAAAAAGCTCTGTAAGGCTATAAATGTATTGTTGTTGCTACTTTTTATTATTTATCTTTTTATTCAGTCCTCTTATTCAAATCAGTGCATGGTTGCTAGGGTAATTTGCATCGTAGCAAACAAAACTTGCAACCTAGAGAGCAGCTGAATAAAAATCTAAATAACTCAAAATAAAACTCAGATAATAAAAAATTTAACCTAATTGCAAATTATCTCACAAACAATCTCTTTAATATGAGAACCTGTAAACACAAAAAAACTTACCTTTCAAATGGTTAACTTTAGCATCCATATTCAACTTTTTCTTTGTTTTTCCTGTAAAGCAAAAAATTTGGATTTTCATCAAAGAGTTTGCAGCTACTGGACAATTAAACACTACAATATACAGATCAGTAAGGGCAATGAGACACGGAGATACTTGTTACAGTTACAAAATAGACAATACTGAAAAGTGGGTCTACATGAATGTCAGCAGAGACAATTCTCAAGTAGTCTATAAAAGGGGATTTTCTGATGTTTTGTAGCCACAACAAGCAGCTGGATAATAGGAGCTTGCATATGTCATAGCCCTGTTCTTAAAGGATAAGTACATCTTTATAACAAGTGAATGCAAAATTGATGAAGGTGCTATAGCACTTTTATAATTTATGTTCCTTATCTATTTATTTTTTATTCCAAGATATAAATCCTTTAAAATCAATATCTGTTGTCCTGCACTGTATAATGCAGGTATAGGACCTGTTATCCAGAATGCTCGGGACCTGGGATTTTCCAGATAACAGATCTTTCCATAATTTGGATCTTTATACCTTAAGTCTAGTAGAAAATCATGTAAACATGAAATAAACACATTAGGCTGGTTTTGTTTCCAATAATGATTAATTATATATAAGTTGGGCTCAAGTACAAGGTACTGTTAATACCTTGTAGAGTTAATGCTCATTATGTGCTGATGGGATTCACAAACATCTGTACATTCAGTGAATGAGAATGTTTTTGATTGTGGAACTGTTCCTCAGTAGCAGTCTATTGCTCCAAGTCAGGCATCCCTCCAAGGTTGTAGAATCCTGACTAAACTTTCTGCCACTTTTCTGTAGATGGTGGAAAGCAGACAAAATGTGCGGTTTGTTGG